>NC_027750.1:25740502-25777722 GCF_000695525.1 Brassica oleracea var. oleracea
ATAAAGAAGTCTATTTAGTCCTGAGATGGACGATGCAGAAGTCTTGTTTTAGACACTGATCTGATTGGTCCATAAGAAGGACGATGAAGAAGCCTTTGATTTTGATTTATTTTATACTAAGCAGCCCAAAGAGGGGTTATTTGGTCTTGTTGATTTGTTTTCAGACAGATTATGTTTTACACATGGTGGTACACACATATCACAGCAACATCATCCAAGATTTCGTGTGTGTGTATTTGAGGTCGATGACTCAATATGTTCGATCAGATTGTGGCATGGCCGATGGTAAAGAAAAACCAACTATCATGTTCGAGGACGAAGCATATTCTGCCCAAGATCTTCATCACCCACGGATTGCAGAAAATTGGAGAGGTCCAAGGGACCTTCAGTAATGTCCAAATCAGGGGGAGTAATGTGTGTTGTACTTTTTTTCCTTCACCATGGTTTTGTCTCACTTGGGTTTTCCTGGTAAGGTTTTAATGAGGCAACATTAAAGCACATTACAAGCTCTAAACGGTTATGACATCGAAGGGGGAGTGTTATGAACCAGATTGTGGATGATTAATAACCAAGAGATTATGATTTGTAATCTTTCCATTTATCTATGACGGTGTAATCTCCTATATAAGAAACTTCTATGTTACGAATAAAGATAGATTTTTTCATTACTTTTATAACAAAGAAAGACTATTTGACAAAAATGAAAAAGAAGAAGAAAAGAGTATGAAACGGAGAAAGGTGGGCATGAAAAGAGGAGATATGTTGAAAGAAGACAAAACATTGAGATTGAGTTTAGGGGAACATGCAACCGGCCATCTTATCTTTGTTTTCTCCACATGGGCAGGTTTGTTGGTTCACTTCTCTTTTCATAATCTCAACATATATATTTTCAATCAATGTCATTAAAAGTTTAAAACTGAATATATGTAAGATCATATCAAAGATGGAATGAAACCGGATTGCAAATTATCTTGCTAAAATCATTTAATGTAAATAAAAATATTTTGATTGATTACAATGACTGTATTCGCTTTGCTACAGATTGTATTCGTTGGCCTGACCTAATTTTGATGATGAATAATTTGGAGAAATAATCTCTTCTCATGTAAGATTCACGATATTCGATGGACTTCCTCATGCACATTTCTTCTCTTCGTTTTTTTGAACAACTTCTTCTCTTCGTTAATTTTATGAATTTGGCGTTAATTTGTTGTACGAAATTAAGCTAAAAACATGTATAGGTGAAAATTTTAGATAAAGACTACCAAAAGTTACAATTATAGTTGGAGTTTATTTGGTTTGTCAATTTGGCAAGTACTTTATTGATTGTAGCATAAAAAATATTTCAGCAAAAAGTATATACATAATACTTACCTACATAAATCGTAAACAAGTAACACAAACTAATATGAACGAATAATATTTTCTACATCGTGTGTCAGAACAACCATATGTCAGCTTGGGTTTGAAAACATTATCTATATAACCCACTGTCATAATTGAATGGCGCAGAACAAAAATCTACAGCTGGTACTACTGGTAGAACAAGATCATCCTTCTTGATTTTTTCCTCATTTTTCTAATCAGCTCTTCGTCACTTCGTCTATCAATTTCAGGATCACAACAAATTTGTATCAAACATGTTTAAAATATGAAGGCTAATAATAGATATGTTCTTGTGAGTTTAAGGATTCTACGCCCAACCAGAATCAGTGTAGAGCTACTAGCATCCTTCCTACGCCCAACCAGAATCAGTACAATTGTCCTAACCGTAAGGCCCAATATTTAAAACTCTAGTTTACTTTTGAATATGATGGGTCATTGGTTGTTAAACCATAAGTATCTAATTAGGATTGAGTAACTACTCATTGTCTTTTTTGAGACACTAACTTATTGACCTATTTAGCTTGGCTCAATTCCACTCTCTATTTCTTCATGCAAGATCTTCTGAAACCAACAGAGACCCTGATCGTTGTCTCTCGATCTAGAATGTGTTACCTCTTTTGACTCTTGTATTGTGGTAAAGCAGCTAGTTGTTTTTTTTTTTCTGTTTGGGCAACATAATAGATTTCAATAATCAAAGGGGTCTCATGCTAGAGAGCCCAAACCAGAGTGAGTACAGAGACAGGCTTTGACTAGAGAGTGTATAGCCCAGTTGAAGTTCTTTGAAAATAAGAAAAACGACAGAAAACTAAGGAAGAAGATAACGAAGAGACGCCGGAGAGAACTCCAAAGAGTTCAATAGGGCAACTGTTCGTCGAGATTGCTCCAATGAGCTCTTGATAATCTGATCAAAGCCAGATCTTTGTGTAGCCGAGAGAAGCAGCGTGAAGCTAGTTGACATGTATTGGTGTTTATAGACATACAAATGCGATACAGTATGTATATTATTTTGTCCTCGGTTCCATTTTCCATATGCATGTTTGGAAAATTTGACCAAAACCCTTACTCGAGAACAGAATCTACAAGTTAGAATTTAAGAATAAACCTAAAATATGAGATATATTTGTAATTGAGTTATATTATAATTTCTAGTTTTCCATATTCAAATTTTTTATTTAGTTCGAATAGTTTATATTCGTTCCACTACTTAATTTAGCGCGCAGAGACATGTAATTAAGTTAACCGACGAAAAATATGTAGATGCATGGTCGTAGAAACTAATAGAGAACTTCCTTTCATTCACGTGAAATCATTATTCAACAAGACTTGCAAGTTCTAGAGTTAACGTCGAGAAGAGTGGAGCTTACGTCAACCTAAGTCCATTGGTGGGTTCATAATTAGGCATAGGCGTTTGGGTACCCGTTCGGGTTCGGATCGGGTTTTTTGGATTTACGGTCTTAGGTCTCATACTAAAATTTTATTAGTACGGGCCGAGTTCGGATAATAACACTTTAGGTTCGGTTCAAAATTGTATTGCATCATAAAACCCGTAAAGTAACCATATATCGTTCGGATTCGGGTTATATCGGTTCAGTTCGAATATAAACAGAGTAAAAAATAAAAATTTAAAACAAAACATAAAGGAAAACCTCTAAATTAAATAAAAATCAATCTATCACACATAAATTTGATAAAATAACCGTAAAATGTTAAATCAAACATGAAAAAAATCATTTGTAAACAATATGCATTACCTTATAGAGAATAGACTTGTTATTTCAATGAGCAAATTATAAAGTAATTATTTATAACTAATTGTGTACTTAGAGCATTTATTAAAATTTTAATATTAATTTCTATATATCATATCACCACAAATATTGAATCTTATAACTGAAACACTTATATATATATATATATATATATATATATATTTCAAAATATTTATATTGACTATTAATTTCGGATTTTTCGGGTTATTCGTTCGGGTTTGGTTGATAACACTTCGGGTTTGAATATTTTTTGTATCACTTTATAAAACCTGTTTGAGTATTTTTACATTTCGGATCGGATAACGGATCGAGTTCGGTTTCGGATTTCGGGTTCCTGATTTTATGCCGAGGCCTAGTTCATATCATAGGAAGATTCCAAAATAAACCTTTTTATGTGCATATGAGACGGTGGCGGGAAGCTTGAAGAAGCAAAACGGTCCCATGCGACGCCGTATCGGAGCAGCTACCTTTCTCCGCCATAGAATAGAATAAATGTGGTCCATTAGTCTGTTTCGTTTCTGTGGTTTCTATAATAACACATCAAATCCAAATGCTTAATATGGTATGACGTCTAACAACTATGCTACTTGAATTGTCATTAAATACGTGGTAGATTTCTGTCTTCTAATTTATAAACTTGTAACTTTGTGTTGATTAGTATCTATCTTGGAAGTTTTTTCATAGCGTCTTTTAATCCTATGTTTGATATTTGATTCATCAAAATAATTACCGAAATTGAGTTCTAATATATAAATGATCAATTCATTTCAGATTTGAATTAAATGTTCATAAACTTTGATATAATAATCTTAAGAAATAAACATTTTCGACTCAAAGGAAACAAAACCTAAATGTCAAGCCCTGCTTTTGAGTTAAGTCATGAGATGGTAATATCAATGTATATATGCATCTTAATGAAATTAAAGTTCTGCCGGCCAACTTTAAATTGATTTGAGAATATGTTAAACAGGAAACATGTTAAAATATTGAAATTCATTGAGAAAAGAAATCCAAAGCTAGCTAAAAAGGCGATATAGTTGTCAATAATTTATTTTGGCTGTAGAGTATGAATTGAAGAGCCCCCACACCATCGTTCCTTTGATAATAACTTCATACCTACCGTACGTACCAGTGTGTTTATAGTTATAGTCTTGAGTTAAGATCATACAAAATCATAATTTGTTAGGTCTGATTTTGTCTTAATAACGAAGGGGATTGTAAGTACTCCTACACATTATTATTGTCCTTTTGTAGATAGCAAGTACTTCTTCACAAGAATACACCTTCATACTCTTTATATATTCACTTCAACTCTCACAACTTTCACAATATCTTTTAGTATCTCTCATTTCTCCATCTTTTTTTTCTTCCCATGCCCAAACAAGAAGAAGCTTTCTTCTCCCGACACTCTCTTCCGGATTCAGAACATCTTAATCACCGATGGAAACCGTTAAGACCTCCAGGTTCATCACCGAGGTGACTCCCGCTAAGTTGATATCTGCGACGAGAGAGCCATTCAAGAACATGTTGACCACAATCTCCGAGGAAGATTTCGACTTTGAAGAGTTAGTCAGAGCCACCGCAGAGAGACTCTCTTCGTCGTGTCCAGGCTTCTCCTCCTGGTCTCTTGGTCACTACGCCAAGACCAACACACTCTCTTCTTGTTAGACCATCACATTTTTTCTTTACTTTTCAATAAGATGAAGACCTAAAAAATCATGCGTTTCTTCGCCAGAATCTATTTGTAGTCTCTCAGCATCAGAGCTGTTTGCTTAATTTTATATTTCTTTTGGCTTCATTTTCAGTTGTTACATTTTTGATCGATCTTTCTACGTACTACCAACAAACAATCCATTTATTTTTGTTATTACACAAAATCAAAACTAAAGCCAAGAATGCTCATATCTTAGTCTACACTGGACTAAACTATGTACGTTGTGTAAATCATCCATAGTGGAGAAAAAAGTTCAGAGAAAGCACAAAATATTATACAGTATGAGATCTTTTTTTTTCCCGTTAATTACTTGTTACTCTCTTCCAAAAACGTAACAATAATAAAAATTAAATTCACTTTTCACCCTCACAGGAAAAAAAAAAATATCCGTCCGTTCTCTCTGTATCTCACACAACCAACGGGAGCGATGTGATGAAAATGAGGACTTAAGCGCGTGTAGAGGGACCAAATTGAGACTTTTAACCGGTTAAGCAAACCATGAATGGTTCACGAGTATTTCTTCTTGCCAATTTTCCGGAGCCGGTTTACAAGATGCGCTTTCAATTCATCTGGAAACTGAAGGGAACTTGATTTTACATCTCCTATCAACCTCCTCCTGCACAGGGTCCAACTGTTAAGTCACGGAATGAGTTCTAAGAAAACAGGAAGCTACAAGAAGTCAGAATCCTATATGTGAAAGTTCCAGCTAAGTATAACATAGAAGTTAGAGAACAGAAACAATGTCGGGTTTCACACTTTCACTTACTTTAAGTCGTTGCTATCTTCACCATCTCCTCCTGATTGCTCTGAACACAATCTCTTCTTGGCACGCATGGAGGAGTGTACTTGATCATACCATCCGCATGTCCGTAGAAATGAGGACGCGTCTTTCTTCAGGCTGAGGAAAATATGCAAACACATCCTATGTTAGTTACTTCATCAGAGACAAGAGGAAGTTATTAAGAAGAGGCATAAACCGAAGTTACCTCTCTTTAATTGCTTCAAGTTCATGCCGAGACGGTTCGTCTTTTCTAAGCAAAATGCAGGGGTCTTTCTTTGTCGAAGGGGCCAAGACTTTGGACTGGGTTGTGCTAACACCGTCCTTTTCAATTTCCTGGTGATCAGTTTCATTTTGTGAACCATCATTACTCTTCCATGGATGAAGCAAGTTATCTTTGTGATGATCACCCCCATTGCTGGAGCCGTTAGGCTCATGGGGATGCAATTTCACTTCATTGTTATGACTACTACTACCTTGTGCACTGCCGTTTTCTTCAACTCCACTGTCACCATTTTCAGTACCGAACTTCATCTCAGAACACGTGTAAACCTTCATTGCCGAAACGGATCCAATATTCTCTTTATCCGAATCTAGAGCTATGTCCTGAACTTGGCAGCCATTGACAGTAGGAGTGACCCTTTTGGAACCAAGGTTGACAGAAGTACTGATATTTGCATGCGGCTTCAACGGAGCCTTTTCAACTCTGGGAGGAACAGTGTTGCTCTTGTGAAGGGACTGCTCTGCTCGTGGTTTCATGTTAAGCATTGGGACGAATAAACTTATGGGGCTTTGAAGAAGACATGTTATTATCTTTATGGAAGTTGGACTGCTCGGCTCGTGGATTCATGTTGACATTATTAAGGGGACCAATAAACTTCCGGGGCTTTGACGTCTCACAGCCATTACCATCACGAGAAGTAGTCCCACTGGATATTACCAGAGTTTTAGCAGATGCCGGTCTCTGGTTGGAACGGCTAAAAAATAGAATATAAGCTTTCTCCGACAAAACCTCTTGCAAGGTGGAGATCGAGACGAACGAATCATTACAGCAATACCATCGGCCCAAAGGATCCTACATAAGGCAGTTAAAAACAAAGTCAACAAGCAGTTCAAGAGTTAGTGTTGCTACTTGCTAGAAAACCGAAAAGCAACAAAACAAACCTTAACGTATGCATAATAGTGCCCTGATTCAGGAGAAATTCCAGAATGCACAATGATCCCAAAAAGCTTGTACTCTGGTTGAGGGTCCTAAAGTGTTTTTAACAGTCCACCGATTAATAAAAGGAGCTTGGAAGTTCACTTACATTGGCACTATGAAAAACTTCACAAGCTAAAGTACCATCATGATATAATTTCAAAGATTTGAAATAACAGAAAGATACAACAAACTTGAAATATAGTTGAAAGTGTCCGCATCTTGTACCTTGCTTGCTTTACTCATGAAGGTGGAGAGAACCAAAATCTCACCAAATGTAATGGGCTTATCAATCTTCCCACCAAAAATTCCCTCAAATCTCTGATATATTTTTTTACCAAACAACATTTAATATATGCCTACTTAGAATAACACTCAACAGAAACACACTATACTTACTTTCAATTGGACAACAAGAATATTAGGGGCTTGAAGTAATGACATCTGCTTCCTCGCGGTCACCAGTTTCTTACAACTAAACAAATAAAAAAAGTATGTTAGAAAAAGAAAATATAAACTAAAACATTCTGAAACAAAGACCACTACTAGTCATACCACTCACCTTTCGCATTTATATTTATTGTTGCCATCTAAAATCTCTGGCTGAAAGAACTTTTGCATCGATTCCTTCACCGAGTTACTATGCAAAATCCCAAGACTAATATCCATAATCTCATCCACCTTACTAGACTCCGCACCGCATGGCAAACACTTCACCTGGCTCTGCAGCGCACCACCAAAAATCTCCTTCACAACAGTATTCTCTTCACTAGACTCGGCACCGACACCTTTTGGTCGAAACTTCTTCAGACGGAGAGACGCATTGTGGCATGCATCAAGCAGATACCGCAAGAACTCATGAGCATCCTCTTGACGCCCCAATTTAAAATGCTCGGCAAAAACTTTGAGGCAGTTTAAAATCCTGTTAGGTGCATCGGTAGCTTGATCTATACTAAGAGACCTTGCTATTCTTTTCTCAACTAAGCAAAAAGGACAGTCCCGTTTCCTCTCCCCATTCACATATGAGTCGCCTATCAAATTCGAACATAGAGAAAAAGCTTAACAACAAATGAAAAATAACGAAACAAAAAGCTTGTAAATAGTATATGCACATGGATTAAAAAAAATCGATTTCGTTGGTTTGGTGGTAACTGACGAGGGAAGAGTCCAGAGACCCCACCCACCCCAACAACAAACCCGTATTTACTTTTATATTATACTTTATCATTATTAAAAATATTTTTTCTGAATATTTTGTTTCTTTTTAATTTTATGTTTTCTTTATTTACTTAATATATCCATAATTAAAATACCCAAGAAAATCTGAATTCTCATTTTTAAGATTATTTAAAATAATTTCAATTTACCTTTCAAAAATCTGAGGCATATAATTATTTAAAATTTTAATTATTGTAAATACTTATATTCGTTCATGAGCTTACAAAAATTTATCTTTTATACTTATGTATGTAATTTTCTACTGATCATCTCTTTATTTTTTATATCTTTTAAAAATCAACATATAATATTGTTAAATATTATGAAAATACATGTATATTTATGCGAGAAATAAAATTAATTTGATTTGACTTAATTATACTTGAGTTTAAATTTGAAAGAATATATATGTAACCCAATATACTCACATGAGTGACTCGACTATTCTAACTTATATCCAAAATCAAAGAAATCTATTTATTTTTATACATATAAATTACATGATGACTCAAAACATATTAATAAATAAAAATAAATATTAACTAATTGTTATAATATAGTTTTTATATATATGCATGAGACTTCAAAATATTATTGTTATTTTTATTTATGTAATTTTGAACACTTCAATTTATTTTTTATTTAATTCTAAGCACAATAAATATTATGTTATACATAATCTTACAGTAATATATTTACTTATCTAAGAAAACAACCGGTCTAAATGCAAATAAGAATTTAATCAAAATTAACTATACTAGAATAAAATATTATAGTTGAATTCGGAGAAATAGATGCAATACAATATACCCAAGTGATAAACAAATCGATTGTTGACCCAAAAACCAACCAAACCGATTAGATATAACTTATCCAAAATCATATATATAATTAAAATAATATAATATTATTAATATAAATTATACGTATAAATTAAAAAAAATTATTTAAAACCAAAATTAAATATCAATTAAGTATAATAAATTAACTTTATAAAAATTTATACCCGTGCATGAGCACGGGAGAATCACCTAGCTATGAAAAAATTACAATTCGACAATCGACAATACTAGGATCTACGCTTAACTGCATCACTTGAGCCGTCCTATAAAGATCCACGTCTGGCCAGATTTATTGGTACCGTAAGATTCCTTGTAAACATTTTTTTCATAGTCTGCATAATTGTCTAATAAATCGTTTTTGCCGTGAAATGAAACCTGAACCGCCTGTAATGTGCAATCCACAAAAAAATTGCATAGCCTGAGATTCAAACCCCAGATCTAGTTATAAAAAACCTTTAAAACTCTATATTTGTTAATATATATCGAAAACAAATTTATAATTTATATCAAAAATCTCGACCAAATCGAAATGCATAATAGTTTTTGGAAAATCCAGAAATAACTAAAATTTCTCAATTTTTAATCCCATATCTAGTTTTAAAATACTTTTGGAGATTTTGGTAGTTTTATACTAGGTTTTTGGTTGATTCATATACTTTCATTAATTTGAGTAGCTTTTTACTGAAAATTTCAAACAATTTATTAATATTTTAAAACTATTTTTCAGATTATTCGATAATTTTGATTTTTTGAATAATTTGGATATTGGATAAATTTTAATCTAGAAACAAACCAACCTCGATCTGAAATTTAAAAATAACCTAAATTTATGGGTATGATATTGATAATCTGAAATCCGAAAAAGGGTGCCTAGACGATAGACCCATCATCAAAAAGAAAGAAAAACAATTGGCTTCTGAAATTGTTATCCTTCCCTCGAGATTGTGAACGATAATACGAAAGAGAAGTTAAGAAACACACAAGTTGCTTGTGGATCAGACACAGACCCATCTGATCTTTGGCCGTATCTCTTCATCCATTCTTCACCTCCAGCTCCTCATCCATATATTATCTTCCCCACTTGTCAACTATTCTTACACTGTACCAAATTAAAACATGACAAGTATTTAACATTTAACTAAATATAAAACGTTTGGATATATAATATAAGCTCTCGTTACAGTCACCCTTCATCTCTCGAGAGCTTCATTCCCATCCCATCAAAAGGTAAGTGAGATTATGTGTTCAAGCCACAGAGAGAGACTTGTGTCTGAAACTCAAAGCCTTTTTACTCTTTTGACAGATTAGCATCAGAAGATGGAGATCACAAACGTTATCGAGTATGAAGCGATCGCAAAGGAGAAGTTGCCTAAGATGGTATACGACTACTATGCGTCTGGTGCAGAAGACCAATGGACTCTTAAAGAAAACAGAAACGCTTTTGCAAGGATCCTGTGAGTTTTTCTTTTCTTCTTAAGATAATATACTCTTTTTGTTATATGGTTTCACAAGAGATGTGATTTGATATATAACATAACTTTGATATGTTGTAACAGCTTTCGGCCTAGGATTCTGATAGACGTGAGCAAGATTGATATGACAACAACCGTCTTGGGTTTCAAGATTTCTATGCCAATCATGGTTGCTCCTACTGCCATGCAAAAGATGGCTCACCCGGAAGGTACAAAGACTCATAGAAACCGAGTTATGTAGAGAATGAAAACTTGCTTTAGTATTAAGAATTGTTCTAATGGAAACTAATACAGGGGAATATGCTACGGCTAGAGCTGCGTCTGCTGCTGGAACTATCATGGTATATTATAATATTGTCACAATATTTTCATCTAAAGCATGACTATTGAACTTTTTGGTGTTATTAGTTTCATTAGCCATCATCCATGCATCAACCATGTCTCTGGTTTGAAGTATTTTCTTCCATGATGTTTTAGACCCTCTCTTCATGGGCTACTTCCAGCGTCGAAGAAGTTGCTTCCACTGGTCCAGGGATCCGATTCTTCCAGCTCTATGTAAGTTTATCTAAACAGTTTGTTGTACAATCACCGCATATAGGGATTTAAATGCTGAAAATACTGGTCATGTTTGATGGCTCACGCGTTATGATTGTTCTGTGTAGGTATACAAGAACAGGAAAGTAGTTGAGCAGCTCGTGAGAAGAGCTGAGAAAGCTGGGTTCAAAGCCATTGCTCTCACTGTAGACACCCCAAGGCTAGGTCGCAGAGAGTCTGATATCAAGAACAGGTAAAGCCGTGTCCATTCCAGTGTCATAAGAGTTTGATTGGATTCAAAAATGTAAACAGATAGCTAGAAAATGTAGAGTAACTATGTGTGTTCTACTCCTATAGATTCACTTTGCCTCCAAACTTGACATTGAAGAACTTTGAAGGTCTTGACCTTGGAAAAATGGACGAGGTAAGAATCCATCAGATCATATCCTGTAATATAGTCTGAATACAGGCAATGATCTACTAATATTTTCTTGAACTTGTTATGGTTATTACCTGCAGGCCAATGACTCTGGCTTGGCTTCATATGTTGCTGGTCAAATTGACCGTACCTTGAGCTGGAAGGTACAAGGATACAACAAATCATAAGATAGTATAGCAACACCTGAGTAGTTGGAATCATAAACTTGATCCAGACTTAACTAACTTTCATGTACGCCAACAGGATGTGCAGTGGCTCCAGACAATCACCAGCATGCCAATACTTGTCAAGGGTGTTCTTACGGGAGAAGATGGTGAGTTACAATCTGACAAATAAATGTTTTTCTATCATTTAGTTTCATAAAGAATATTTCACCAAATCCACTTTTATTGTCCCTTGTGCAGCAAGGATAGCAATTCAAGCTGGAGCAGCAGGGATCATTGTGTCAAACCATGGAGCTCGCCAGCTTGACTATGTCCCAGCCACAATCTCAGCACTTGAAGAGGTAGAGATCATTCTCAACTTAAAACATCAATTTGTGTTGTCAAGAAGTATCAATGTTATTCTTATGCGTTCAGGTTGTTAAAGCGACACAAGGACGAGTTCCTGTCTTCTTAGATGGTGGTGTTAGACGTGGCACTGATGTCTTCAAGGCACTTGCACTTGGAGCCTCAGGGATATTTGTAAGCATCATCATACTTCCATTTATCAGTTAAGCTCTTTGAAACCATTGAAAGTACTAACAACACATTATCTTTATGCCCTCTCAAATCTCAGATTGGAAGACCAGTGGTATTCTCACTTGCTGCTGAAGGAGAAGCTGGAGTCAGAAAAGTGCTTCAAATGTTACGTGATGAGTTTGAGCTAACCATGGCGTTAAGTGGGTGCAGGTCTCTCAGTGAGATCACACGTAACCACATTGTCACAGAGTGGGAAACTCCACGCCATTTGCCCAGGTTATAGAGAGGCAAAACAAATAAACAGAGAACAGCAACAACACAGACCTAAACCTAATGAGATTCTTATTGGTGACTTGTCTTCTACGTTACCATTTATCTCAAGAACTTGTTTTCTTGCTGTATTGAAATCACATAAACAATGACTGGATGGCTAGTTCTATACCTTCAGTCCATTCTTCATCCTTGTAGCGATGCTACTTGGAGATTCTATGTAATGCTATTTGGCTACTTTTTTTTTGTGTGCAAACTTGGCTACTTCTTCTTTGTAGTATTTTCTATGTAATGCTATTTGGATTTTTAGAACATTTCTATTGGTATGGTAATATTTCAATGAAATTCCCAAAAAAATATATTATTATCTCTTGTTTAGATATTTTAAAAGGAAAAGAAAACAATTATTGGCTTACAAATTATTAGGAACACACAAGCTGCTTGTGAATTAGACAACACACAATCTATCTGATCTCCTTATCCATTCTTCACCTTTAGAATCTCGTCCATATAAGTTTGTATTGCCAACAATTTTTATACGATTACAAAAGTAATAATTCAAAAGCTAATTAATCCACATCACAAAAGCATATTTAACTCTCTTTTTTTTAGAACTATTAACTTTTAGCTAATATATAAACGTTGAGATAAATATAAAATTATATAAGCTAGCTTTCTTCGCCGGTCACAACCTTCATCGAAAAATGAAGATCACAAACGTTACCGAGTATGAAGCGATTGCAAAGGAGAAGTTGCCTAAGATGGTATACGACTACTATGCCTCTGGAGCAGAGGATCAATGGACTCTTTAAGAGAACAGAAACGCTTTTGCAGGAATCCTGTGAGTTTTACCCTTTTTTTTCTTCTTTAAGACAAGACAACAGCTTCTGTTACTGGTTTTGCAAGAGATGTGGGTTTCATATTAATTACCTTGTGCTGTTTTAACAGCTTCCGGCCTCGGATTCTGATTGATGTGAGCAAGATTGATATGACAACTACAGTCTTGGGTTTCAAAATCTCGATGCCCATCATGGTTGCTCCTACTGCCATGCAAAAGATGGTACGTAGAGACTGAGAGCTAGTTCAAAGATTAAGACTTAGTTCTAACGACTGATGGAAACTAATACAGGGGAATATGCTACGGCTAGGGCTGCCTCTGCTGCGGGAACCATCATGGTATGTTAACCACATCGTTACAAAAGATTCTTATGTTTTAAACCGTGTTTGGAGTTTATTTAGGCCGGCTCTTAGATTTTGGAAGCTGTAGACATTTCTTATACGGTAGACGATTTCTTATAAAGGTTTCAATAAAAAATTTTTTTAACAAATTTGGGGACCTATTTCTGTGTATTTTCTTTGAAATTTTTGGGTACTATAGGGCAATGCTTGACTGACCTATGCCCCCAGTACCGGCCCTATCCTATTATCCATGCATACACATGTCTCTGGTTTGAGATTGTTCCATGATGTTTTCAGACACTATCGTCGTGGGCTACGTCCAGTGTTGAAGAAGTTGCGTCCACAGGTGTGGGCCTTGTGTCATTAAACCTTGAAGCCCAAGAGAGTAGTAATTGGGCCTACGTCTTGAGTTGAGTGTGATGGGCCAAGGCGAATCTTGAAGCCTTGTCCTTCTATAAGCTGAACGGATCATTGTTAAGTTGTTGTAACAACTTAACGGTCTTCGTTGGTTGAGATCAAGAAGAGGATCGAGGTGATCATCTTCTCCGGCGAGCTTGGGCGTTATAGCGACGTTCTGGTGCGAGCTCCGTGACCGTTCCCGATCGTCTACTTGTCTTGTATCACATCGATACCTGCACATGAAGGAGAGAGTAGATAAGACGATCGATTGTACTTAGCTATTGTGATTGTGTAATCCACACCGGAGGAGTTTTTCCGGTGAAGAGCTAGTACAAAGTTGAGAGCTCCGACTCTCCCCAGACGTAGCGACTAGAGGTCGTGAACTGGGAAAACAAATCGCAAGTGTCTTTACGGTTAAACGTCTAATCAAGATCGAACGAACAATCTAGTTAATCAACAATCAAATCGCAACAAGTGGTATCAGAGCAAAGGTTTGATCATTCCGCGGTTCTCAGGCGTCAAGATCAGTCAAGAAGAATCGTCTCCAGCAAGTAAGAAAGATCAGATCAAGGTTTGAAACTTATATGTTCTCTTCTGTGTGTGTTGTTGAAGGTCGGCTCAAGGTTGGTTGATGCGAGTCGTTTGAGAAGGTGTTGTAGTTTTTTTCCGATTGCTTCTGGCTTCGGTTTCTGATAAAAACTGCAAGTCAGGGAGCTATGGAGCCTACAAAAGGGAAGTTTGAAGTAGAGAAGTTCGATGGGCAAGGTGATTTTGGAATCTGGAAGCACAAAACGCTTTGTGCACTTGAAATCTTGGGTCTAGACTCCGTTCTTGAGGAAGAACCACCTGCATTAGAAGACGATAATGTAGACAAATCAGAGTCTGGAAAAGAAGTCAAGCCAGATCTAACTAAAGCAGCAAAAGACGAGTAAGGAAACTACAGCGTTGGGTATCTGGAGAGCATTGGAGAGAGACTATCAAACTAAGTCTCTTCCAAATCGTATCTACCTCAAGCAAAGGTTTGCTAGCTACAAGATGAATGACCAGAAGAGTATCGAGGAAAATCTAGATGTATTTCTGAAATTGGTGAATGATCTAGAAAGCCTAAGCATTAAGATCTCTGATGAGGACCAAGCTATTCAGATCCTCACAGGACTTCCTCCCAAGTTTGAACCTTTGGTTCATACATTGAAGTATGGGAGTGGGAAGGATACTCTTACGGTGAATGATGTTGTCACTTTGGCATATGCAAAGGAAACCGAGCTCAGAGAGAGGGGTGCTCTGGGAAAAGGTAAGGTTGATGCAGAAGGTTTGTATGTTAGTGAAAGAGGCAGAGGAGACAGGAGGAGCAACTAAACTAGGAACAGGTCCAAGAGTAGAGGTAGGAATTTCTCGAAAGGAAAGGATAGCAAAGGTAAAGGTGCTTGTTTCATCTGCGGTAAAGAAGGACACTGGAAACGCGAGTGTCCCGACAGAGGCAAAGCTAGAGGCACATGCTCAGTGAATGTTGCAACTACAAGGAAAGAGCCTTTAATACTAACGGCTAGTATCCAAGACACGAGGAACGAGTGGGTGATGGATTCTGGTGCAAGCTTCCACATCACACCAAACAGAGAAGTGCTATTTGATCTCAAGGAGTGCAGTGGTGGTAAAGTGTTGATGGGAAACAACACTTTCAGTGAAATAAATGGAATGGGAAAGGTCTGTATCAAAAGACCAGATGGGTCTATTGTTATCTTGACAGATGTAAAATTCATGCCAAATATGGGAAGAAACTTAATATCCTATGGATGTTTAGAGAAAGCAGGGTGTAGCTATGAAGGAGGAGATTTTTCAGTCAAGTTCTTCAAAGATGGAGTAGAGGTCTTGTCGAAAAAGTATACAAATGGATTGTACTATTTAGAGGGAACAGTTCTCCAGCGTGAGAGCTGTACAGCGAGTTCTCAGGTTGATTCTACACAGAAGTGGCATTCGAGGTTTGGCACACCAGTCAAAAGGGATTGGAGCTATTGGTTAAAGCAGGCTACTTGAATCAGAATGAAGTAAAGAAGCTGGACTTCTGTGAAAGCTGTGTGTTTGGAAAAGCGCATAAGCAGAGTTTTAAGAAAGGGAAGCATACTTCGAAGGAGGTTTTGGAGTATGTTCACTCAGATTTGTGGGGCTCTCCATCAGTGGTTCCAAGTTTGGCAGAAAAGCAATACTTTATCACCTTTATAGATGATTACTCGAGGAAAGTATGGATCTATTTTCTGAAGACGAAGGATGAAGCTTTCGATACATTTAAAGAATGGAAGGTGGAGGTCGAGACTCAAACAGGAAGGAACCTTAAGTGCTTAAGGACAGATAATGGGCTCGAGTATTGCAATAAGATATTTGATAGCTATTGTGCGTCTACTGGAGTTAAAAGGCACATGAATTGTGTCTATACGCCTCAACAAAATGGTGTTTCAGAGAGAATGAATCGAACCATTATGGAGCGTGTGAGGTGTATGCTCTCAGAGAGTGGAATGGAAGAGAGGTTTTGGGCAGAAGCGGCGTCTACTACAGTTTATTTGATTAATAGGTCTCCAAGCTCAGCTATCGACTATAAACTGCCAGAAGAGTTATGGTCAGGTGCAAAACCAGGTATAAAGCATCTAAGGAGGTTTGGCTCAACAGCTTATGTTCATACGACTAAAGCTAAGACAAGTCCACGAGCACTTAAAGGCTACTTTGTGGGCTATCCCCAAGGCACCAAGGGATTCAGGGTTTGGTTACCTGATGAAGAAAGGTGTACGATCAGCAGAAATGTAATATGTCATGAAGAAGAAGTCTTCAAGGATTCTCAGAGAACTGCTCTATCTAGAGAAGTGAATGAAGCTGATCAAAAAGGAAAAGGGAAAGCTGTGATAAAGGAAGATAGGAAATGTGTGTCTTTCAGTCCAAGGTTGATCAGGGGTCCAACTCCGTCTCCATGTGAACATGATTCAGAAGTATCTACTTCGGGTTCAGCGTCAACAGAGGGTTCAGTTTCAGGTGGAGCTATGTCAGATTCAGAGGGAGAGGATACAGTTCAGAATCAGGAAACAACAGTTGATATGACAGAAGAGGATGAACCGGATTTGGACAGTTATATTCTAGGAAGGGGCAAGAAGAGAAGAGAGGTCAAAATGCCATTGAAATACGATGATTTTGATGTTGTGGCTTATGCATTGTCTGCTGCACAAGACATTGAAACGGATGAACCCAAGTCCTATCAGGAAGCTATGAGATCTAAGGATAGAGATCTATGGAACGCAGCCAGTGAAGACGAGATGGTTTCTTTGGACAAAAATGAGACTTGGGATCTAGTTCAAAGACCAGAGAAGAAGCGAGTGATTGGGTGCAAGTGGGTTTACAAGAAGAAACCTGGAATACCTGGAGTTGAGCCTCCGAGATATAAAGGTAGACTTGTGGCAAAGGGATACTCACAGGTGGAAGACATTGACTACAATGAAGTGTTTGCTCCTGTAATCAAGCATATCTCGATCAGAATTATTTTGTCTCTGGTGGTGAATGAAGACTTATATCTAGAGCAGCTAGATGTAAAAACGGCTTTCCTAAATGGTACTCTAGAGGAAGAGATTTTTATGGAACAGCCAGAGGGTTATGAAGTGAAAGGAAAGGAAGATATGGTTTGTCTATTGAAGAAATCTCTGTATGGACTTAAACAGTCGCCAAGGCAGTGGAACAAGAGATTTGATGGATTCATGAAGGATCAAGGGTTTAGACAAAGCCCATATGATCAGTGTGTTTACGTTAGTGGGGAAGACGTGAAGAGCATGATCTATCTTTTGATCTACGTGGATGATATGTTGCTAGTTTCAAAGAGCATGGAGGTTGTTCAGAGACTGAAGGATAGTCTCAGTAAGGAATTTGAGATGAAGGATCTAGGAGCAGCTACAAGAATCCTAGGAATGGATATTTTGAGAAATAAGAAGGAAGGAACGTTAAAGCTATTGCAGGGAAAGTACCTTGAGAAGGTACTCTCAACCTTCAACATGGAAAATTGTAAGCCTGTTACTACGCCTCTGGGAGCACAGTTCAAGCTCAGAAGTTTGGATGAGAAAGAAGAAATAACGGAACCTCCACACATGGTTGACATACCTTATGCCAGCGCAGTGGGCAGCCTAATGTATGCCATGGTGGGTTCTCGTCCAGATATAGCTCACGCAGTAGGAGTAGTGAGCAGGTTTATGGGAAAACCAGGGCGGAAGCACTGGGAGGCAGTGAAGTGGATCCTAAGGTACATTCGTGGTACTACAGAGTTTGGTTTGTGGTTTAAGAAGGGAGAAGAGTTCAGAGTAGAAGGCTATAGTGACGCCGATTACACTACAGATCTAGACCGAAGAAGATCAGTCACTGGTTACTTATTCCAGGTTGGAGGTAACACAGTGAGTTGGAGATCAGGGCTTCAACCTATAGTGGCTCTATCTACTACTGAATCTGAGTATATGGCTTTAAACGAAGCAGCTAAGGAAGCGTTGTTGCTTAAAGGTTTTTGTGAAGATCTAAGCTTTGATCAAGGAGCAATTCAGATTAATTGTGATTCACAGTCTGCGATCTTTCTAGCTAAAAACGGAGGCTACCACGAAAGGACTAAGCACATTCATACCAAGTTCAATTTCATTCGAGATGTGATAGCTATTGGTTCAGTGTCAGTAATCAAGGTTCATACTACGGTCAACCTAGCGGATATTCTAACAAAGGCAGTACCTGGAAGAACACTGGAGAAGGCTCTGGTGTCTGTCAAGGTATCGGATTGACGAAGCGCGTCTGTTTTTTCTTCTGAGATGCTTCGATAATTGGTGTCTCGCGGTAAGAGGAAGAAAGAAAAGAAGTGGATTAGTGAGGTGCTAATCTTACTTGAGAATTTGGAAATTATCAAAGTTGTTTCGGGTTCTGTGATTTTACCTGAAAGGTTGCAGTTTTGAGCAGAGGGTTTTAAGAAAGTAGTCCGGCTATGGTTTTGAGTTCTTGTCTTGGTAGAGAAGTGAAGCACAAAAGTTCTGCGGAGCTTGAGAGGTGAAAGTGGAGTATTTCGGTGATCCAGGATCGAGAGAGAGGTTTCTTCGAGGTGGAGTGTTTTGTTTTTTGGTTCGATTCATTAGTTGAGGTGATCGGAGGGATCAGAGAAGTCGGAGACATGAAGGAGAAAAAGCTGAAGACTTCTGAGCAGAGCTTCATTTAGGGTTCGAGTTCTTTGTCGGCAAAGAGACAAAGGTCAAGGTTATGACAAGGTGGAGTTTGTGGGCCTTGTGTCATTAAACATTGAAGCCCCAGAGTAGTAGTTGGGCCTACATATTGAGTTGAGTGTGATGGGCCAAAGTGAATCTTGAAGCATTCTCCTTCTATAAGCTGGAACGGATCATTGTTAAGTTGTTGTAACAACTAACGGTCTTCGTTGGTTGAGATCAAGAAGAGGATCGAGGTGATCATCTTCTCCGGCGAGCTTGCGCGTTACAGCGACGTTCTGGTGCGAGCTCCGTGACCGTTCCCGATCGTCTACTTGTCTTGTATCACATTGTTACCTGCACACGAAGGAGAGAGTAGATAAGACGATCGATTGTATGTAGCTATTGTGATTGTGTAATCCACACCGGAGGAGTTTTTCCGGTGAAGAGCTAGTACAAAGTTGAGAGCTCCGACTCTCCCCAGACGTAGCGACTAGAAGTTGTGAACTGGGAAAACAAATCGCAAGTGTCTTTACGGTTAAACGTCTAATCAAGATCGAATGAACAATCTAGTTAATCAACAATCAAATCGCAACAACAGGCCCAGGGATTCGATTTTTCCAGCTTTATATTAGTAATCTCACTCGCTTGTTATATATCCTGATGAACCTGATCTACACTTTATAGTTACCACTTTATGATTGTTCTGAGTAGGTATACAAGAACAGGAATGTGGTTGAGCAGCTGGTGAGACGAGCTGAGAGGGCTGGATGTAAAGCCATTGCTCTCACTGTGGACACCCCAAGGCTAGGTCGCAGAGAGTCTGACATCAAGAACAGGTAAAGCCCACGGCACCAGAAAAGATTACAAATCAAACATGCAAATATATAGCTAGAAAGTTCAAACCGCTATGCGTACTTATACTACAGATTCACTTTGCCCCCAAACTTGACATTGAAGAACTTTGAAGGTCTTGATCTTGGAAAGATGGACGAGGTAAGCATCCATCAGATACTATAATGATTGTCATAAGAAAAGTCTTAAAGTAGAGTTGTGATGTTTATGTTTATGTTTCTTGAGCTTGTTCTGTTTCCACCTGCAGGCCAATGACTCTGGCTTGGCTTCATATGTTGCTGGTCAGATTGACCGTACCTTAAGCTGGAAGGTAGGAGAGTACAATAGTCTAGAAAATAAATATCAAACCGAGTAGTTCGAGCAGAAACTTGATTTAGGACAACTCTAACTTTCATTTATAAAAACAGGATGTCCAGTGGCTCCAGACAATCACCAAAATGCCAATTCTTGTCAAGGGTGTTCTTACAGGAGAGGATGGTAAGTCACAATCTGACAAAAAAATGTTTTGGTTTCATGAGAATACTTGACTAGATCCACTATTATTGTCCCTCCTGCAGCAAGGATAGCAGTTCAAGCAGGTGCAGCAGGGATCATTGTGTCAAACCATGGAGCTCGTCAGCTTGACTATGTCCCAGTAACAATCTCAGCCCTTGAAGAGGTCTAAATGCCAAACGGTGTTCTCATATAAGTGTTGTTGGTCAGCAACTTCAGCATTGTTCTCATCCTTTTCAGGTTGTCAAAGCGACACAAGGACGAATCCCTGTCTTCTTGGATGGTGGTGTTCGACGTGGCACTGATGTCTTCAAGGCACTTGCACTTGGAGCCAGTAGCGGCCCTGGGAGGAAGCGGGGGAAGCATCAGCTTCCGGCCTTCCAGAAAGTAAATAAAATATCGGTCCTGTTCTTCCGTTAAATGTTCATTAGTTCATTGGCAAAACAGGTGTAGCATGTAAGTTACCTTTCATGAGTTCAAACCTCCTTTCTACATTCTTTTCCTTTATTTTCTATAATTATTTCGGCCCAAATTATTTTTAGAGCTTCCGGCCCAAAATGTTTTTATAAGTTTCCGGGCCGGGCCTGCTTGGAGCCTCAGGGATATTTGTAAGCATCATACTTTTTCCATTCACCAGATATAGCTGCTTGAAACCATTGATAGTACTAATAACATGCCCCCCTCAATGTCAGATTGGAAGACCAGTGGTATTCTCACTGGCTGCTGAAGGAGAGGCTGGAGTCAGAAAGGTGCTTCAAATGCTACGCGATGAGTTTGAGCTGACAATATGGCACTAAGTGGCTGCAGGACTCTCAGTGAAATCACCCGTAACCACATTACCAGCGAATGGGACACCCCACGTCCTTTGGCCAGGTTATAGAGAGACCAAAACAGCCAGAGAAGACCAATAACACAGAACATGTAATGAATAAAGTTTCTCATATTCTGAAGTGGTCACTTGGCTTTCTACTTTGCTACCTATTCAAAGACTTGTTTCTCCCTATGTCCAATCACAAACCATCCCAAGAGATTCTGTAATATTATTTTGCTTCTTTTACCTATAGTCTATTCTTCTTGCTTAAACAACAGAGACAAGTATATGTCATCACCTCCTATACGTAGATTGAACGCAACTGAAACAAACATGGGAGAATTAACATTGAGCATTTGTAAGTGAATTCGAGATCAGAACCAAACCCGAACCAAAGGTATCCGATCTGTAAGTACCTGAATAGATCTAATAGGACAGTATTTCATGTTATGCATATTATCTAAACTTGAACGGGTACCCGACCTTAATTTCATGTTAATTTTGAGGTGATATCTAAAAATCCTTGAAGTATTATTAACAAAACCTAAATTGAGTTTGGATTCAAAATAGATCTTATGTAGAGTTATAAGATCTATCCGAACAAGTAATATATAGTATTAACGGAACCCGTATAGGAAGGAGAATTACATTGAGCAATTTAACAAAGTGACATGTACAATAGAAGAAAGCTAAGCAGTTCATTACCATGTACAAGCAGCAGATACGTCATACATAAACATGCATAAGTCACACCAAACCAAGTGACTAGTCCATCATCCAAGTTGTGCTTACCTATCATCAATGAATTTAACAAGATGAATAACAATGGAGAGTTGCAATGGTCAGAAGTTGTAGATCCCAATATGGCGGCGGATTGATTTTGGCGCCCTTTCTCTTCTTCACTAATTGTTCTCTTGACCTTATCAGGTCATAAGAAGCATCGTTTTCATGTCATTAAAGAGACGAGGAGAAAGCGTTCTTCTTCTTAAGCACTTATATAGTGCCCTATGAGACTGAGTTCGTGGGTTACGTTGACGGTCACGTGGTCGTGTCCTTCTCGGCCCTCGAACCTCTAATACGTCCAGAGGTTTTTCGCGTGGCTGATTGCTACATTTTATCTCTTTCGGGAATATCACGATGATGATTGATTTAAACGAGTTAAATCCCAAAAGAAATATATGAAAATATAGGTCTGCTTTATCCATTTTGTGGCTTTCAGTCGCGTGCTTTGTGTTCATATCATCTTAAGCGGTCCATGGTCGTTTTGCCTCCGAAAAGATCTTTTGTCACGATATTGCAAATTATGGAAACTAAATAATAATATCTAATTGTATAATATAACATGCGAACTATATTAAAACGTCGTGGATAGAGTTTTGAAACATATCATATCTTAGAGCACCATTAACCCAAATATCCTAAATGGATCTCTTAATTTTTATCTAATACTTTTTAATTGTAAAAATAGATTAAGAGACCGGATTAAGAGACCCGTTAATTTTTGTGGTCCAATGCAAATCTCTTAATTAAGGTTTTTTTAAAATAATGTTTTTTAATTAAACATTTTTTTTTCAATTTCTTATTGAACTTAAAATTAAAACATAGTAAAGGATTACAATTGAAACGTAGATTTTTTAAAAAAAAACCTAAAACATAAAAACAAAGTTTATTAAAATAAACGAGAATTTGAAAGAAACATCCGATCTCAGTTGTTGTCTTCATCGCGTCCAAATTTACGCCACACATGTTCAACCAAATCAGCTTTCAGTTGTTCATGCATTTGTCTATCACGAATTCTAGTTCGAACACCCATCATATTGGCGATATTTGAAGGGATATCTGTAGAATACGTGAGTTCGACATGTGAATTTCTGGTTTCATCTCCTTGTTGGAACTCCGAAACATCAAACTGAGTGTATCCATCTCGTTCGTTTTCTACGATCATATTATGGAGTATGATACATGCTCTCATAATCTTCCCAATTTTGGCTTTTTCCCAAAAAAGTGCAGGATTTTTAACAATGGCAAAGCGAGCTTGCAAGACTCCGAAAGCACGCTCGACATCTTTTCTGACAGCTTCTTGACGTTGAGCAAATAAAACTGTTTTCGGCTCTTGTGGCATTGTAATAGATTGGATAAAAGTTACCCATTTCAGGTAAATACCATCGGTAAGCCATATGATACTCTCTTCCATTGACGGAGTAAGTGACTTGCGGAGCTTGACCGTTTATTACGTCATCGAAAACAGGTGAGCGATCAAGAACATTAATATCATTTAAGGTACCTGGAGGTCCAAAAAATGTATACCATATCCAGAGATCATATGAAGCAACCGCCTCTAAAACGATTGTTGGTTTACCCGAACCACGAGAATATTGCCCTTTCCAAGCGGTGAGACAATTCTTCCACTCCCAATGCATACAATCGATGCTTCATGTCATCCCGGAAAATCCACGATACTCTCCAATATCAAGTAGACGTTGAAGATCAGCCGGTGTTGGTCTTCTTAGGTACTCATCGGCGAACAAATATATTATACCTTCCACAAGATTTTCCACACATGACCGAGCTGTTTTTTCACCGAGCCGGAGGTATTCGTCGACCATATCAGCGGCAGAACCATACGCCAAGACACGAATGGCTGCGGTAAACTTTTGAAGAAGAGAGAGACTATTCCTTCCGAGAGCATCTTGCTTTTGTTGAAAAAAGGAACTTCGTTGGAGAGTCGATGAACAATGTGCATGAACAATGTCTTGTTCATTCTAAAACGTCGTCGGAAATAATTTTCAGGATACGTTGGAGTTTTACTGAAATAATCATTCCATAAACGTACATTGCCTTCCTCACGATTTCTTTCGATATAAGCTCGTTTTTTTCTTTTTTTCCTTCATTCTTCTTGATCATCTTGAATGGTAAAATTCTCAAAGGCTTGATCAAAATTTTGATCAAAATTTTGATCAAAGAGCTCATCAAATCTATCATCAAATGATTCGTCTAAATTGTTTTGAGAAGAAGAAGCCATATTTTTTAAGAGAGAAAATGAGTTGTTTATTTTAGAGAACTTGAGAAGAGAATATTAAAAATATGATATCAACGAGAGAATTTGAGAAGAGAATATCACTTGTGATTAGAATATCACTTGTGATTAGAAAGAGAAGGAACAAAGAAGATGGAATGTGATATCAACGAGAGAACTTGAGATGGAAGAAAGGAGTTGAAAAGGATGACCGAACTTGTTTTGCAATGAGAGAACTTGAGATGGAATGTGTGATCAAAGAGATAACTTGTGATGTTTTTACAAAGTCTGTGATGTCTCTTTTATACACCTTGTGTTGGAAAGAAAGGATCGTGATGTTTTTACACTTAGACAAGGTATGTCTTTACATGGCCCGTGATCAAATACAAGTAATATTACAAAATCAAAGAGTTTGACAAGGTCTGTCTTTACATGGCCAGTGACAGAAGAGTAAAACACACAACAACAACGAGACAACAACATGTGACAGAAGTACAATGGCCCGTGACACACGAGTACAACGAGTTATGTCTTTACATGGCCCGTGATTCTTCTTCAGAGCCTCCAGCGCTTCCAATGCTACCATGTGACACACGGAAGAGACAACATGTGACACATCAATGCTCCTGAAATGGGGATAAAACACGAAGAAGCTTAAACATAACTCCACATACAGAACAAAGAAGCTTACATTAACAACCGCTAAGAACAACAACACATTTCTTGAACCACTTATTAATAGATAAAGAAGCTTACAACAACACATTTCTTGAACAATAGAACGACATAAAAGACCAAGCACAAGAACAGAAGAACTCCATGACAATAACCCAAACGACCAAGAACAAGAACCATAACTTAAAAGCAACACAAACTGAAAACATAACAAGATTCTTAAACTAAGTAGACATCAACTCATCAATGAGTTTCTTCTTCAGAGCTTCTTCATAATCTGCAAGCTCTTGTTTTGCAATGAGACTCTCGAGAAGCTTAATCTTCGAGAGCCTTTCTTTCGACGCCAAGTCCTGCTTCCTGATGACCCACATGGTCTAATACTCAGACAGATCCTTCCCATCTACCATCTTCTTCTTCCCACGAGCTTTTGCAGCCTTGACACCATGGGGACGCTTGCTGCCTTGCTCATTTATAGCAGTGTCGGTTTCAAACGCGTGAGAGGTTGCTGAATGAGAACCGTCGTCGAGCTTCCTCCTTTTGCAGCTTTCGTCGAGTTTAGCAGTTGAGATTTCACACCACTTCTGGTCATTACGAAGCTCCTTCCAACAATGCTCGAGGGTGAATTTTTTTTTTATGGTTGTTGAAGAAGATTTCGTGGGCATGCTTGAGCATGTCATTCTCGTTTTGACCAGAAGATTTCACTCTGTTTGCAGCTTCGTATGCACCACAGAACTTGCACACTAAATCGTTGATCTTGTGCCACCTTTGCTTACATGTTGAACCCTCTCTTTTGTCACACTCAGCGATCTTTGGACTGGCGGAATAGTACGCAGCTATCCTTTTCCAGAAAGCAACAGAGCGTTGCTCATTCCCTACCACCAGATCCTTGCTCGTGTTTCTTGCTCGTGCTTAACCACGAGCTGATGAGCACAACATCATCAGTAGGCGTCCATGTCCGTCGTTCCTTACGCTCTGCAGCCGCTGGACTGTCTTGCTCAAAGTTAGAACCCTCGGTAGCTTGAGTGCCAAATAGAGGAAAAGAAGAAGACTCTAAACCGAACCCACTTTCTTGTTGACTTTGAAGAAGATCAACAAAATTAAAATTTGGATTGGAATCCATATCAGAATTTATCTAAGGAAAGATGGAAGAGAAGAAGAGAGACGGAAGAGAATAAAAATGTAAAGGAAAGCGAGTTTAATAGATGGAAGAAGAGGAGGATGGTATTTTTTATAGAAGAGGGAAAGAAATAAATTTTGATCACCTTCATCACACCCTCAACCAATCGGACAAGACATATAGCTAAATCCATTTATTACTAACACACATTAATCACACTCGAACATCCTTTTCTATCTAACACCATTAAATCCATTTATTACTAACACAACCAGATCACAGTAATTCTATTTCACACGAAACAAGATTCACAACCAGTTCAGTTCAAACCATAAACCTACAAACATCTATCTCACTCAAGGATAAACTACCTACGACTACAACCACAGTTTTATTCAAACGTGCAATCAATTTTAGGGATCAGAGAGTTACGTTTTACCTGTATTGTAGACCAAAGTCCTCTTCTTTCATCGTCTTTTCATGTTTGTTCATCCGTCCATCCTCAGAAAAAAGACAGAGACATAATCAAAATTAATCAGACCAAGTTGAACTAATGTTAAAATCACCACAGAGACAGAATAAAAAACAATCAAAGACATACTCAAAATCCTTTTGTTAGAATCAAAACAATCAGAGACAAAGACATAATCACATACAATTGGACATAGCTGAATCAAAATCTATCAGAGACAGAGGCAGAGTCAAAATCAATCACACATAACATAATCAAAATCAATCAGAGACAGAGACATAATCAAAATAAATCGGACATAGCTTTACCTCGAAATGAATTCGTCGAGGAGAGCCACCGGCTGGAGAGAGAGGTCGCCGTCGAGAGATTCATCTTTGATGTGAGAGCAATAGAGACGCCGAGTACTCGACAGAGTCGGGTAAGAGACTCAGAGAGACGCCGAGACGATGATTCGTCGAGAAGAGCGAGGGTGGGGAGGAGAGGAAAGGAGACCCAGAGAGACAAAGGTCGCCATCGAGAGATTCATCTTCGATGTGAGAGCAATAGAGACGCCGAGTACTCGACAGAGTCGGGTAAGAGACCCAGAGAGACGCCGAGACGATGATTCGTCGAGAAGAGCGAGGGCGGGGAGGAGAGGAAAGGAGACCCAGAGACAAAGGTCGCCGTCGAGAGATTCATCTTCGATGTGAGAGC
Organism: Brassica oleracea var. oleracea; assembly: GCF_000695525.1. Lineage (NCBI taxonomy): Eukaryota > Viridiplantae > Streptophyta > Magnoliopsida > Brassicales > Brassicaceae > Brassica > Brassica oleracea. Next base: position 25,767,704 of record NC_027750.1, read on the forward strand.
AATAGAGACGCCGAGTACTCGACAGAGTCGGGTAGGAGACCCAGAAAGACGCCGAGACGATGAATCGTCGAGAAGAGCGAGGGCGGGGATGAGTCCACCAAGAGAGACGCCGACTGATGAGCTTCGACGAGGGATCATCGATTGATTCCGTCGGTGAAACATCTTTGTCGAGTAGAAATCACGAGAGCGAGAGGGAAATCCGACAGAGAGAGTTGCGGAGTCGTCGAGGTAGAGGGAAAGAGACGAGAGACGAATCGCGTTGCTTTGGAGAGAGAAAGATGTTTGAAAGGGAGACACGTGTCTCAGTGAATACGTTTCTTGTGCCTCCTAATTAAGCGACGTATGCAGCATTAATGCTTAATTTTTCTTTTTTTTTAAATTCTAAATTCACTAAAATCTCATGCTAACAAACTGCGTTAAAGATGCTCTTATGTCTATCCAAATTTAAATCACATTCATATATACATTCAGAAAAAAGAAGTTTAAATCACATTCATATATACTAATATACATATATATATATATATATATTTTGTGGTAGTCGGTGTAGATTTTGGAAAAAGACCCTGACTAATATGTGCATCCTACAGAAAGCTGAATATACTTGTCGCTTAAAAGTTAAAACGATCTATACTCTCGTTTTATTTACTAGACTCATATGGAGAATAATTTTCTTCCACATATCACTGACACCCTTTAGTCTAATCACAAGACAAGGATAACTTATAGCAACAAAGGATAATGGGTAACATCTTAATCAGCGTATATGTGATATTCACGTGAACATTCAAAGATTATGACGGATATGCCAGACCATGATTATGGTAAAACTCCAAATAGGGTCTTTAAATTTTTTTTTTTTTTTGTTTTCTAAAAAAAAAAAAAAATTAAAAAATAAACCAATCGCGGGCCGTCACTTGTCGGCGAGGCCCGCAAACAGTGCAAAAACTCCCCAAAGACCGATCCTTATTCGGTGATTTTAGGAACTGGTTTTTAAAATTTTGGTAAGACCCACACGTCAGTGGGACCCACAAACTGTTCAAAAACCTCCTTTAGAAACGAGCGATATTTATGTTTTTAAGAACGTGATAGTAATATAATATATTTCATAAATATATATTTAAACTGCACTATACCCAGTCGAAAAAGAGAAATATTGTACTATACTATAGTATATTAATATTATCAAACAACATCATAATTTTTTTTTTTTTCACAAAAATAACATCATAAATATATTAAAAAAATAATTGGTTAGCCCATCTTAACGCTGGAAGATCGACCTCCACACAACACAAAATCCCCCCAGCTGTTTAGTGCTGATGGTTTCTTTCTGGGGAGCTTACACTCTGTAGCTATAAAATTGTATATATACAGCATCAAATATTCAAATGACTCAGATTAGTTTATAAAGTAAAATCCAAGCAAAATATGTGTCTATATTATTTGATCGATCCTCGATGCACTAATATATAGTAGTTACTAGTTAGCTAGGATTGTGTGTGTATGTATGTATAGATAATATATACTCCAGTATATGCCAAAGTCTAGGAAGTGTAAGTAATTAATGTGGCGTGCGTTATTGGCGTTGATCTGTTATATAATATACGAGGCACGATTTTAGTGGTAATACATCATCTTGTTCGTCACATTCCCAATTTTCACATTTTAAAAAGAAACTATTAGTTTGAAAAAAATCTGTTTGTTGCAATAATATAACGATAAAAAATAATATATGCAAGGAGGTTCAAAATAATATATAAGAAAATAAATAAATAAATAATATAACGATAAACTAGGCGAATCCGGAAGAATTATTTATTGGGTGCATTATTGGTCATAAAAAATAAATTTGTATGCAAGGAGGTTCAAACTCATGATATTATGGGGGCATATGCTGATTTTTACCATTTGATCAAATGAAACTTTAAAACTTTTACCTGTAAAATTTCTAATATCAATAAATGTGTGTGTGCACATGCCACTACACCTCTCAAATGAGTTCAAAATGAGAGAATGATATAGCAGTTTTGCTACTTTTTTTCATTTCTGATTTCACTCATAAAAGTGCATATTCGTAAGTTATGTAACTGTGTTCGATCATTCCCCTATTATATCAGTTTATGACAGTATATATTTTTGTCTTAGCAAAAAAAAGTTATATATTTATATATTTTCTATCATCAGAAATGTTTCTACATCTGATACTTTTTCGAGCTAACTTATTTTATAATTCAAATACTTCGCGTTATATGCAATATCAACTTCTTAGGTTGGGCCATCGTTATGGGACCTCCACCTTCGCCACGCTAGGATGTATACAATTTTGTGCTTAGTGTCGACGTACATGTACCAAACTCTACCGTTATTGGGAATCATATCAAACATACATATTTGTTAAATGTAATGCCAAGGTTCTTAGTAACCGTCAATATATAAATGGAAAACATAAGATCATGTTTATTAAAGGTCTCTTAGATTTGATTTCTTAGCGTACGTAATATAAGATACGATTTCTTAGCTTTTAACAGACGTTTCTTAGTTTTTTTAGTTAAAAACTAAGAGACCGTATCTTATATTACGCTAAGAGACCCAACTTAAAAGACCAGCAATAAACATCTCCAACAAAATTTTTATTCTGATTTAAGTTTATGCATCCAATGAACTTTTACAAATGTCATATGTGCTTTTACAATACTTCAAATCCTTAAGATAGTATATTAATATATCAAACCTTTTCAAATATAAACACAAGGGGCATTCTCGTGTGCCGACAATCGGACGAACATACACTTGCGTTTGAATAATAAACACAAATGTTAAAAAACAAAAAAACAAAAAAATATCATTTTTAAATATGAAATATATATCGTTTATAAGTTTTAAAATAAATAATTTTTTTTTCATTTCTGTTCTTCCTGGATCTTAGAAGGACTGCTCTTGAGTGATGTCAGAAAACACATCCATCTACGTCGGGTTAATTACTTAGTTTCCAGATAGATCGATACGATGACTAAATGTCTAAAACGTGTACGTAAACTTAAAAAATCTTAAATCTCTGAAGCATATCCTATAAGGTATTCTTTAGCAAAAGTTGTTAAATGATAACAAATGTAAATCATTTGCGTAGCAATTACTTTGCAAATTAAATGTCTCAATCTCAATACACCGAAACACTCTTTCAAACAGTTGAACTCCTTTTCTTTGTATATACATTTATTTATCCAAACAATCATAGATCACGTTCAGATTAAGTGTTAACATTTGTAAAAATATATGAAATATATTAAAGAAAAAGTAATTTATGCGTTATTGTTGATAAAATAAGAATAATGCCGTTAATTTCGTCACAATTCCACTAATCTTGATTTGTCTCTCCACCCACCACTCACATTACATATAAATCCAATGTTTAGTTGTTTACGGTTCTGCTTACCAAAATTACTATGTTTTTTAATATAGGTCTATGACAAAGACTAGTTACTAAATGCCCCTCTAACAGGTTAATAACAAGCCATATTCAAACTGTATACTCTTTTTACGTGGGATAACTTCACTCGTTAGTTTATATTTTGAGAACCGACAGAAATTGACTTTGGTAATTCTCTTCCATGCAAATACCAAAAGTGACTAACTAGATTTATACGGCGTGTGATTTGGTTATTACCTTTTTTTTTTCCACTAAACTTTTATTAATGTAACAAGGTCCAACTGGACCGAGCCCAACTTACAACAGACAAAGGCCCAACGAACAGGCCCAAACTTAACAAAACACTATGGGCCGACAATCCAAAGCGAAACCCCGTCGCAGAAGAAGTCGACTCACACGTCCACGTGTTCGATTGCCCGGCGATCGATGGACACGTGTCTTGACGAGAATCAACATTTTTCCTCCAGAAACCAGCGAAGCGACACGACGTATCACCGTCGACGGCGAGACAAACCCTAGACGAAACAGTCAAACCGAACGGCCAACGGAAAGCTCAAGCCGATAAGTCATCAAGGACTGGCGGATCTGCGAGATCGACAACATGATTAACCGCCTACAATCGATCCAAAACCTCTGATTTACTTGCAAACGCCGAACAGACATCTTCAAAGATCCAACTAAGCCTGAAGATGCAACAACCCGAAAGGAGGGGGAGAAGAAACCATCAGAGAATCAGAACGAGAGGCAGGAGAACAAAGAAGCAGAGAACCGCAGATCAAAGAGGAACGGGAGAACCCCGATAAAGAGCCGGCGAAAGCAGTGCTAAAGAAGCCACCACCTCCCGAAAACAAAAGCCGGCGAAGCTGGTGTTAAACGAACCACCGCAACCCGGAGACAGAGCCGGCCGACCACCACCGGAGAGAAAGGTGCGACGCCGGAGTCAAAAAACCGATCTGGACAACTCTCTAATCTCTACTCCTTGTGAAAGATTGAGATTGGGAACAAGGAAAGTAGAGAGAAAATCATCTCTCTAAAAGAGAGGAGAGAGAGTCACCAAGATCCTATTCCTTTTCGTTAGGATTTGGTTATTACCTTTTGTTTTGAAGTCCAAAAGCTTACTTGAGTTTTGTCTTTCTTTCATTGGTCCATTTTTAAAAATCACTTGATGAATATTGATGCCACGGAACAACTTGACATTAGAACCAAAAATGATGTCACAAACCAGAAAACCTTTCCATAAGCAAAACTGATTCAACTAAAATAACATTAAAACCATAGACAAAAGCTTATTGAAAAGCGAATGTTTGCTACAAACATACATATCAGCACAATCTCTTGTTTATTATAATATATTTACTTCTCACTATGAACAACAATAAGTGAAAGAATAGCAGAAACCAGCTGAGCTCGAATGGCTAGGCTACTCTACAGCCCAAAAGCTTCAAACTGCTCCCTCAAAATCCTTCAGATTTCTAGATTGACCCCAAAAAAAGAGGGAACTACCAAACTGCACCCCAAGAGAGAAAAAAACAAAGCAAGAAACAGAGCAAAAAAACACACACACAAGAGGAGAAGATTCCGGGGACGTATACACACGATCCCACTGATAAATCCCTCTCTCTCTTTTTATCTTCTAGAAGCTTTTTATATACACACAACACTCACACCTGCGTCGCCAAGTTATTGGCTCCAATGAATGTACCGTGAAACCCATACGGAACCCTTGACGGAAGCTTAACCGTCGCATCAACCTCCAAGCTAACGGCGTTAACAATCTGCAACTCCGACTTCCACGTCTCCTCGTCGTGAACAAAACAGAGGATGTAACCGTCGTCCTCTGCTCTGTTCTCGTCTCCTGGGAGAAACAGAGGCTCTCCACCGTAACGGTCACCGCCGTACAGATACTTCTTGACTTCTCCGGTAAAGAGATCAACTTTCGCAAAGCCAGAGACTTTAGGCCACGGCTCGGCTAAGGCGAGGTAAGCGAACCTGGTCTTACGGCCGAGCATGTTCCGGTTAACCATCCCTGCTTCGAGGTTGACTTGCTCCTCTCCGTCGGAGATGATCAGCCGGCGAGTGGACTCTCCGGTTCTGAGGTTCAGGCGTATCTTGGAGAGGACGCTCTCGAGATTCTCGTCGGCCTCGTTGAAAATTGAGTCCGGCGGAGTCATGCACGACCCGATCACGACGATCTCCTCTGTCTCCGGCTCCTCCCAAGCGTTCCAGAGATGGAAGCAGAAGCACTCCGGCGCTTCGATCCACCTGATGGCCGACGAGTCTCCGGCGTACTTGTCTAAAACTCCGAATCTTGCAACTTTCTCCTTGTCGTACACCACCGGAGAGCCGCCGCGGATCATCTCCGGGAGCTTGAACACGACTTGCTGGTCCGGTATAACCACGAAGTTCTCCGTTATAGCGAAGTCGTGCATCATCGTCGGCTGATCGAGGTTGATCTCGACATCCGGTGATTTTATCCCGTCCGGTGAGACTCTGAAGTACTTTAAAAAAGGCTTCGAAACGACGTCGTAGCTTAGAGCGAATAGCTCCCCGGATTCCGGGTCGACTTTCGGGTGGGCGATCATTGTGGATTCTAACTGTCCGTTGAAATCGTAACGGCCAACGGTTTTCAAGTCTCCCCTTGGAGTGATCCTGACTTGGTAAGGTAAATCGTCCTCCGACATCGCTAATAACCGGTTGTTGAAATAGACTAAACCGGCGTTAGCTACTCCGGTTCCGTGCGCTGGATCGACTAAACCGGCTGCAGCTCTGGCGTAGAATAGCATAAGCCGGGCGATACCGGTGTGACCGTGAAGCTCGCCGATGGCTTTGGGGAAAACCGGTCGGCCCAATTGTCGCTCTTGGATAAACCGGTTTGTTTGAGTAAACCGGCAAGCGTAGCTAGCTGAACCGTCTTCGAATTTGACGGCGTGAACCATCCCGTCTCCGTCGAAGAAGTGGTGACCCGTCACCGGCTCGTGAAGAGGGTTAGCTCCGTTGCGCACGTACACTCCTTTGATGGAATCCGGTATCTTCCCGACCACCGGGAGATTACGCCGGACGGGCTGTTCATTCACCGGAGCGAAGTTTCCGGCGATTTGAACGCTAGGGTCGGCGGTTTTAGGGAGCGGATGCTGTCTCTCGTGGCTCACGAGGAAGCCTTCCGCCGCGTCCAACGCCGCCGCAGCTGCTCTCTGGAACAAGTTCATTTGCTTAGTGTCGGGTTCTTTAGCTTTGGGGTTAACAGCAATGGCTGGAGTGTTGGTGGGTTGCTTGGGGAAATGGAGAGCAGGTGGAGTGTGAAGCGCAGAGGAAACGTTGAGCTTTCGTTGGACACGACTTGTCATGGGTATGGAGCTTTGAGGAGACGATAATGGAGGCTGAGTATGATTGCCACCGACCCATCTCCGAGAAACCGCAGCAGTCGCCGTGAAAGAAGACATTTTTGAAGTATGTGTAGTCAGTATTGTTGCTTCAAAGTGAGAGTTCGATTTTGAGATTGTTAAAGGCTGTTTTAGTTTTTGCTTCTTTGTTGAAATGGAGAAGAGAAGAGAGAGTTGGTTTGAGAGCGATGAAGTGCTGCTAAGGGTTTATATAAACCGGTAGAAGGGAATGGTGGGTTGCCACGTGTTGAATCATTGACATAGACAAGAATGGAGTGAGTGGGTATGTAGAGAGAGAAACAGAGTAATATGTTTTGGTTCAAAGTTTAGACAAATGCATCCACTTCAATCTTTAACTCACTTTGTCTTTTATTTTTTGTGGCTTCTTGCTTCCAAGTTTGTTAACAAAGGCTATCAATCTTTGGTAGCTTGAATATGCATTGGTCCTGAGAAAAACCTCTAATCTAGTACAATGTATCCTCGTTGGATTGATGGTTCGATGCATCAGGTTGTATATTGTCATGCCAAAAACAAATTTTAAGTGTATATAAACTTTTCTAACTCGAAGGTAATGTAGGAAATAGTTTGTCCATTTAAATTAGTGTGCGAACAACTTCTAAACTTCACAATAACCCTTATATATTAATTAATAAGCATTACAACATTTTTTTGTATCAATGTGTCATCACTAGAATGATTCTTAGAATCATTCAAGAAATATGTTGGTCCATCTAAATATATAATAAGCTTTTTATTAAACTAACCATAAATACATTATTAATGTGCTTCATTATTTCCTTAAATAAAACGAAATTGTCTAATGTGGCTAAAGTATATATGACAATTAATGATTTTGAATAATAAAGATTTGATAAAAATAAGTGTATTTTATATTATATTTGTTTAGTTTTAAACTATTAAAATAAATTAAACAACCGTATTAACCATATAATAAAAAAATTAGATTTTTTGTATATGTTATGTTTTGAATTTTTAAAAATGAGTATAAATTACTAAAACTGTTAAAAGTCTCACATTCAAATTTTGTGATCCATGGTTTAAAAGTTTTGTTATTACATGATACAAATGATTACAAAATCATATAAGTCAAAAGTCTCATTTAATAAGTATTAAAATTAAAGGATATATAAATATATATATCATTTTAAATTAAACAATATGCCATATAAAAATACATAAATATTTTAATTTTGAAATTTACTTTGAACAAATTTTTTTTTAATAAAAATACATATCATTTTAATTTTTTTTATAAAATATTATAAATTACGTAAAATACTAATCCCACAATGAAATTTTATTATCAGTAATTTAACGTCTTTGCTATAACGGATACAAATGTTCAAAAAACATATGAATAGAAAGCATCATTTAATATATGTTAATATTAAAATATACTACATATATATGTTGCTATCATTTAAATTTAATTATATACTATATCAAATAGAAAAAAATATTTTTTTGGATTATAAAATTTATTTAGATGTTCGCACCAATTTAATTATATAAGTAATAGTTACTGGCTTTTTATTACTAAATATATATTTGTAATTTCATAATATGTTAAAAAATATAATACATAAAATAATTTATATATGTGATATTCATTCCGTGCAAGGCGCGGATCTTAACCTAGTTTGTCCATTTAATTCCCATGTTCGTTTCATTATAACCGTTAGACTCAGCGTCAGCGTCAATAATAATGAAGTTCAAATATAAATTAAATTATTTTTAACAAAAAATATTATATTTTTAAAATTATTATTTCTTGCATGGCGCAAGAAATTTTTTAGTTTTATAAAGACGGATATGTTTTATATGTTAACAAAATATGTATATGCATCTATTGGTAAAATGATGTTTCATTAAATTACCATCGCCAACTTGGCTTACGTTTTGGCTCAAGAGCTTCTTGTTTGAGAACACCAAACTTGGCCTATTCATCTCCACATGAAAACATCTCAAAGCTTTACATTTTTATGTTCATGTGATTGATACGGTCCACTGGTGCAAGTATTTGTGTCCGTACAATTGATGCAGGTTATATATTTAATTCTCCGACCGTTCTGAAGTGTACGGACACGACCAAACAATCGAACGTTCCTTGATCTGATATCCTACCCCCCAATATATTAAATTGAGAATCATTTAAAAAGTTGCAACCTTAAAAAGAGACTGTGATTAGATGTCACTAATTAAAAATCAAATTAACTTATGTGGCAGCTTAAAAATCAATTGAAAAAAAAATGTTGGTTCAAATCCAATTATTAAGAAACATTATATTAACTCATATTGTAAGAAGTACTAGATTTTGATCTACGTGCCCGCACGGATGTATTTTTAAAAATATGATGCTATTTGTGTTTTTATATCACTGTTTAGGATTGGACAAAAAATTCGAATTCGAAGAACCGAACCGATCTCAATCCGAATAAGTAGTACCAAATCCGAACCAAAATTGATTAAATATCCAAATCATTCAAAATTTTGGTATTTGAAGAACTGAAACCTAATCCGATCCGATCCGAACCGAAGTATATACTTATATATATTAATTATTTTTAGATTTAATATATATATAAACATCCAGATAATATATAATACTTTTAAGTTCGTTTAAATACTTGAAAATATATACAAATAATCAATTATTAATTCTCTAACTAAATAAATTATTATTAATTCTCTATCCAAATATTTATAGGTACTCTGACATATGTTATTCAAATTTATATGTAATATATTCTATTATTTATAAATTTTTAAAAAATTAAATTTTAATTGTTTAAAAATAATTTAACTTGGTTATCCAAATCCAAACCGAATCCTCAAAGATCTGAACCGAACACGAAATCCCAAACAGACCCGAATACGAGCCTGAACGCCCACCCCTAATCACTATTATATATCCTATATGTGTCATCATAGGTTACAAAAATATGTGTTATCATATAATTAATCGTATTTTATACGTACCATCAAATAAACAATCTTATAATTGATAATATTTTATACGTACAATCATATAAATAATCACATGTATTATATTTTTAAAATTTCAATGTGAAATATAAAAACCATAATGTAAGTTGGTGTTTGAAATTGGGCTTTGTATTGTATTTTTTCTTATATATATTGAAAACATTTTTATAAAGGTTATTGGAAAATATGTTAGTAAAAATCAA
>NC_027750.1:25777804-25789441 GCF_000695525.1 Brassica oleracea var. oleracea
GCCATTAATGACTATGATTAACATATATATGACAATTAATGACTATGAATAATAAAGATTTGATAAAAGTTACGGAATTACCTAATATGATTAACATATATATGACAATTAATGATTATGAATAATAAAGATTTGATAACAATTTTTGCATCCTTCTTCATTTTTGTTTAATTTTATATTATTTAAAAAAATTAAACAATCACATTAACCAGATAATAAAAAATTAGATTTTTTCTTATATGTTATATTTTGAATTTTTTAAAATGACTTTAAATTACAAAAATGAGAAAACTTTATATGTTATATTTATTTTTTTTTAAATGACTTTAAATTAAAAAAATGAAGAAACCTTATATGTTATATTTTGAATTTTTTAAAATGACTTTAAATTACAAAAATGAGAAAACTTTATATGTTATATTTATTTTTTTTTAAATGACTTTAAATTAAAAAAATGAAGAAACCTTATATGTTATATTTTTTCTTATATGTTATATTTTGAATTTTTTAAAACGATTTTAACTTACAAAAATATAAGTTTTCTTTAAGCATACGTCTAAAAGCATTAAAATGACATGTATCACTTCGATAGTTAATCTGAAACCTTTCAAAACCATATGGAAGATAAAAGTCAAAATAATTCAACTGTGTGAACAATACTGTTCACGTTTTTCAAAAATGTGTTCAGTGAAAAAAAATAAGGTTTTTGTGTCAAATTTATTTAATGTCCAATCCGATCAACCCATAAAATACTAATTATAGTTGAGTTCCACAATTTTTAATAAAGATTCGATCCATCGGAAAGAAGTTATATAATAACAACAAAAAATATTGTATATGTAGTAAATAAAATGATCAAATATATAAAAAAATTGTCGATAAACCAAAGCTTCGGGAATTGCTTCAAAGATGGTTTATGAGGCACTAGCTCATTCATTGATTCAACTTACTAGCACATGATTATTCTTATGATTCTTTTTGTGTACATAAACCCTTTTTCCTCTTGATATAAATTTAACATTTCACCCAAAAAAAATAAGAAGAAGGAAAATGATTGAATAGAAGATCTCATAAATATCCGGCTATCACTTAACAAGTCTGAAGCTAAAAAAAAAACTTTGAGCATTTTCAGTATATTTCAAGTCTGAAGTTGAGTTTATCTCTACTCTACCCATTTTATAGCGAAAATTAAGTAATAAATATTAAATTTTTATTACTTTATTTATGCAATAATCTTATATTTTAGTCTGTTATGAAGTGAAAATAGAATAGGATTAGAGAATATTTTACCGTAAACTTTTCTTTAGAATAAAAACGGAGAATAGTTGGATATGTTCTTAAGATACAAATATCAAACATACGTAAATTAACCTTACCAACTCCATATGTATAGCTCTATATTTACCCAAATGAACAATATGGTCCACTAGTTAGTAGCTCATCTAGTTGTCTAATTGTCCTTGAAACTAGTTACCCAAAAAATCATAACTTATAGAAACGAACAAATAGTTAATTGAACGCTAATACCCTACGCATGCAATTTTTATTAAGTCGGTGTGTTACATCATATGACTTTCTAGATATTTACTTTGAGTTGTCTGAATTAAATGATACTCTTTTACAAAAATCACTTATATCTTAGTTGACGAGATCTGCAGAGATGTTAGACCACTCCTTTTTCTATTGGGTCAACATTCAAACAGAGATTCGTACGATTATGTTTTGTTCTTTTGTCACAGCTTCTTACACTTATGTTTAAATAAATGTGCCAAAATACTTGTTGGCAGCAAATAATAACCGATTTTTTTGTTGTAAATGTTCATTTTAAATATATTTCTTTTTATATTTAGTATGTTATTTATGCCAGTATTTAAAAAACAAAAATTAGAAGATTTCAGGTGTAATTTTATTTTTTCTTCGAAAATAAAAACTATAATATGGACATCATTTTATTTCAGTGTATGCCTTTATAGTATAGTTTACTTATTACACATGCATATATTGGAATAAATCTTATTTTTCTAGTAGTTTTTTATTTTACAAAAGAAGAGATAAATTTGAGATGATCTTATGAAATCAGTTGTCTTTCAAAGTTTAGGCACAATATATTAAGAGAAAAAGACAAAAATAGCACTAAATCAAATTTTTGTTCCCAAACTAGCATTCAAGGTCAAAAGTCACAAAAATAGCATTTAATGTTTTATCAAAAGTCACAAACTTAGGGTTTAGAGTTAAAGGGTGGGTTTAGGATTTAGGGTTTAGAGTTTAGGGTTTAGGGTTTAGGGTTGAGAAATGAGGTTTTGGGGATAAGATTTCAAATTTTGAAAAATAAAAAAATTAAAATTTTTAAAAGATAAAATGATATTTTTGTCATTTTAGTTTTTGAGTGTTATTTTTGTGATATAAACTTAGAAATGTGCTATTTTGAAGATTTGTCCATATATTAATTTTGAATTATTAATATAATCTACCACCTCTAGTATACGAAATGGAAGTTTAGTAGAAAGGAAGCATATAAAAGTCGGAAGGCCGTATCCAGCTTTGTATAATTACGATACATTGATATATGGCGTCGTGTATAAAAGATGTGTAAAAGGACATTAGAGTCTCTATTAGGGCTCTTCAATATGGCAAAACCGAACCGTACCGAACCGAACCAAACCGAAATAGATAATATGGTTTGGATTTGGTATATACCATACAAACCGAATTGATATGATTTTTAAAAAACCGTAGGATTTGGATATGGTTCGGTATATAACCGATAAAACCGAATAAAACCGATAAAAAAATAGAAACATGTAAATATGTATATATTTTATAACAACATATGAAAATCATAAGTTAATTTTTTTGCTAATAACTATTACTATATTTTTTTACAGTAATAAAATAGTCCTGATTTGTAAAACACTTGAACTATAATTAAATAACAATTCATCGCAAACATACTTCTTATTTTCTTAGTCTTCTTTTAATCTTTTTGCTTTAATTTAGCATTGACTAAATTGAAATAAAGATTATAAATTTGATGATAACAATTAGTGGAAATTCTTCACAATTATTTTTATATAAACGAATAGAGTTTCGTGTTTAATAGAAGAAACATGACTTTGATGAACGCTAAATATGAAAGAATATAATAACTTATTTTTTGTGCTTCGTGCTTCTGTTTTATTTTTTGTTTTTTATTTTTATTATCAAAATTTTGAGCTTTGATTTTAATTATAGATTTGATTATTTTATTAGATGATATAAACATTTTTTTATTTTTGTTCTTTTATTTAAACTTATAATATTTTTTAATAAATGAATGTGTTGACAACAAGAATCTAAAATTCATATAATATGATCCCAAAATAAAGAATTATGTTTTTTGGTACAAAACCGAATAAACCGAAAATCGATGGTATATAAACAGAACCGAACCGAAGTAAATATGGATTTAGAATGGTAGTTATATTTTTACTAACCGAAATACCGAAAAACTGAAAAAACCGAACCGAAACCGAACCGATATCCGGATTGAACACCCCTAGTCTGTATTGTCTCACTTATCTCCGATTGGACCATTGTTTGGGTTAGAGAAGTGAAATCAAAGTGGTTTGGTACGTAGTTAGTGAAGAGGACACGTTTTAGAGATAGACCGCGTATTTACCTCATAACCGGGTTCTCCCATGTAACACGTGGGCAACCTTCTCCTTTTAGCATATTTTTCTCCATGAAGCTTAAATTATTACTTTTCTTCTTCTTTTTATCTCGCCTTTTTCCATATAATTTCTTCTTTTTCTTTTGTATTTTTAAGCAGACAAAAATTAGGTTTATTATATAAAAACAAAAAAACTGTTTATTTCTTTTCACAGTAACACCCCACTAAAATGTTTAACTATGTGATTTTCTTAGGACATTTCCAATGCAACTTTATTTTATTTTTATAATTTACATTAAAATAGAATAACTCTATTCTAGTGTAACTTTTGCTTCAATAGTGTTATTCTATAATATAGTTATTATATTGTAGAGTGAAATATAGAAAAATATCATTTTCCACTCTAAATATAGAATAAAATATAATATTCATCTATATTTGATTCTATAATAGAGTAACTATTATAGAATAACACCACTGGAGCAAAAGTTACATTATAATAGAGTTACTCTATTTCAGCGTAAATTATAGTGGGGGTGATGGTCTTACTATCATGTATTTATGACCGAATACGTTAAGTTTCATATACATAGTTATATTAGCAATTTTGAATTGACATTCGAATCTAAAGCTTACCGTGATTGTATGGATCCATGCCAAAGTCTCATGGTTTTCTTTTTACTCAATTCAATATATATAATGTGTGTGTGTGTTAATGACTTTCATATCTTTTTAAATTAACTCTAATAAGTGAAACGGTTCAAATCCTGTATATATCACTCTAATACTATCTTTTCTTATATGCATCTTTCATGTAGTTCTAATTAACACACTTATATAAGATACTCATTTTTCCCATCCATTTCAGACCATAGCATCATACACTACTCCATAATTTTCTATTTTTTAATTTTATCTTGATTAAGCTAGATTGTATTACGATATTAAGTTTTTTACAAGTTCAAATCAAAACTAATTGATAATGAATACAATTTTTTTACTGAAAAATACAATTTTATATGTTTATTTTGTATTAAAATAGATAACATCTCAATTATATCTAAGCTATTAAAACTGAAGTACAAATAAATCTTAACCCTAAGTTTTTCTCAATAATTACTATCCAATGTCATTGACCTTATAAATAGCAATATCCATAAAAATTATTACGAAACTGCTTAATATTTAGCTACCTAATAATTTTAGAAGATATGCAATCTTTCATTTAATTTAAATCAAAATCAAAAATTCAATTTTTCAATCCATAAAAAACTATAAAATAGATTAAATTATCAGATTAATTTATTGGTTTATTAAAAATTAAATTAATCAAAATCGTTTAATTTTTTTAGAATAATAAAAATAACTCAGTTATATTTAATTAATTAGTCTATTCTAATTTAATTAATACAATAATGTATGTATTTAATTTTAAACGTTTACAAAAATAAATACCCGTGGTATATATTTATAACTGAACAACATACGCTTCATTCAATTTGTACGACTAGAAATATGATATAATAAATATATTACGTGAAGGTAACAAATCAAATTTAAATCTTATAGTAATGTCACTACTTTATTTATTTTTAATTAGTTACTTTTAATTCATCTTCGTTCTTCTTTTTCTGGCAACCACTCATATAACTATGTTCTAAAAATCGATATAATGGGTAATACACGTTTCTTCGACAACTCGGTTTTGAGATAAGTCCTTTTGGACTGCACACGATCTTATGTTCTTCAAAAACAATTGTCTACGTATCCTTAATCTTTGCAAGACTTTCTAAACTATATTTCATACACGCCCATTTCCAAATTTGATATAGCATCGTGTCGTGCAGATATGTGAATACTTTTCTTCTTCTTTTTTTGTAGGAATATAAATTTAGTTTTCAACAAAAAGTATGTAAAACCATAAAAAGAAGAAAATCAAGAAACATAACTAAAAGTTAGAGCATGCGATACTATGATCAAAAACATATCATAAGATGACGAAGGCGGGATGCTATGATAATTGGGGAGCTGATTCTCTTCCTCTCTGTTATAACAATCAAGCCAGTAAAAAGCGATGTTGAGGTGTATATAAGTATATGCGTGGGTGAAAACGGGTTTTATATGCTTAGCAAAAGAAAAAAAAACAGATCTTATGTTCTCACAACCTAACACACCTTAGTTTTGCGGATGATCTAATGATTTTTACTGATGGTGTAGCTGAGTCTTTAACGGGAATTTTTTATGTACTCTCTGAGTTCGCAAACATGTCTGGTCTGCTGATAAATCCAGCCAAATCATCCATCTTTATGACATGCAGGATCAATCAAGCTTTCAAAGATGAGGTCCAACGCCTAGGTATCCCAATAGAGTTACCTGGGACTACCTTTTACCACGAAGACAATGACTCATGCTGACTACAAGCCACTGATAGATATGATTCGCATACGCCTTCTCTCTTGGTCTAGCCGTTCGCTCTCTTACACGGGTCGTCTACAGCTTATAAAAATTGTCATTGGAAGCATAACAAATTTCTGGTGTTTAGTTTTCCGACTTCCACAACGTTGTCTAGATACCATAGAGGGGCTATGTGGCGCGTTTCTCTGGTTTGGCTCGCCGAACACGCATACAAAAACTAAAGTGGCTTGGGATGTTGTATGTAAGCGAAAAGAAGAAGAAGGTCTAGGAATTCGACGGCTCAGGGACACGTCTAAAGTATTTGCATTGAGTCTAATATGGAGGCTTCTCACGAACTCAGGGTCCTTATGGGTCGCATGGACAAAGAGATACTAGTTGCGCACTCATAGCTTTTGGGATGTTAGTGACAAATGCACTGGCTCTTGGATTTTGCGCAAGTTGTTGAAGCTGAGAGACCTAGTGGCTCCTTTTCTTCGCTCAGATATTGGTAATGGCAATACAACTCTATTTTGCTTTGATAACTGGCTGAGTGTTGGTAGATTGACGATAGACATCACAAGCGACTCAGGTACTCGAGTCCTTGGCATCCCCCGCTATGCGATGGTCTCAGCTGCAGCATCTGCCGGCCAGTGGAACATTCGTCGATGTCGGGGATATCACCTACGGGGGATGATAGCCTCCATCAACTCTGTTCCGGCTCCGGTGGAGACTGCAGCTGCAGATCGTTGTGTATGGCGTCATGGGGAGGATGAATACATGCCGGTATTCTCTAGATCAGCAACTTGGAGACAGATTCGAACACACTATCCTGCAGTCAATTGGATCAAAGTAGTTTGGTTCTCACAGACCATCCCTCGTTTCTCCTTTATAACTTAGCTGGGTTTTAAAGATAGATTGTCCACGGGAGCACACAGCAGAGCTTGGGGCTGTATACAGCCTTGTATTCTTTGCGGGGAACCGAACGAGACCAGAGACCATCTGTTCTTCGCTTATCCCTATTCGTTTACAGTATGGATTGATCTGGTGGGGTTCT
Source organism: Brassica oleracea var. oleracea (assembly GCF_000695525.1). Taxonomy (NCBI): domain Eukaryota; kingdom Viridiplantae; phylum Streptophyta; class Magnoliopsida; order Brassicales; family Brassicaceae; genus Brassica; species Brassica oleracea. The sequence continues at coordinate 25,784,902 of NC_027750.1, forward strand.
TACTTGGTCCTGGAGTTAATCCTGACTGGTCTATCACGATTTCATCCATTCTCTCTACTCGCATACAGGAGATCGATACATGTCTCTTGAAACTCGCACTCCAGGCCACGATCTACACGATATGGCGTGAGAGAAATAGTAGGCGACATCAGGATGGTCCCAGAAGCACGGACACATTGTTTGGTTCGTTGATTAGACTATCAAGAACATGATCTCCTCACTAAGAAGCTGGACACATTGTTCGGTTCCATGATGCAACGTTGGTTCAGTAGGACGCCCCATTCTTGAGACCCAACTATAGTTCCTTTTTTCAAATGATATTTCTTTTTGAAAGCATAAACTTCAGTTGCCTGTAACATTTTTCTTTTTGTTGTTAATCAATTTAAAATTTCAAAAAAAAAAAATAGAATGGTAAAGTATTATATTTTTTTAACGTTATACTCTTAAGTAACTAAACCTCAAAAGCGTAGATTAATAAAATAAGTAATTTGTTTTGTTATTCTAGAATTAGATGATTTTTGGCCAAACTGGTGAATATATACTAGACATATATTTATATTTGAACACTAACCTTTGAATAGAGTTTGTATGTAATTTAATTCAAAAACTTGATTCTTAGATATGTATCTGGAATGGAACTAATTTTTACATATGTCCATCTTTTTAAATTGGCACTTATGTAATTTACAGAAAAAGGTTTTAAAAAAAGAAAAAAACTCATATCAGTTAAAAAAACAGAACCGAGAACGAAAACACAATTTTATAGAGGTAGAAAATGAAATCACTTATAGAGAATAAATAGTAAACAAATCGAAAGTAAAAAAAAAAACTAATCCCCTTTCGTCATTTTACAATCAATGTTGCATATCTGATTTTGATGATTTGTGTCAGCCGCAAAATTAATTTTTTTTTGTGCATACGAAGTCTTAAAAATAATTAAAATGAACTATAATACGTTAACTCTTTAACAACGATGATACATTTGAGAAACCAACATTTGTATTCTTCATTTTACAATCGATAAAGATTGTAATGTTGCAAAATGTTAAAACTATTTAATAAATAAATATTATTATAAAAAACTCACTCTGCGTATACGCCCGTGTTATCATTTAGTAACGAAGTAAAAGCAGAATTTCCATAACGATGAATTTAGTGGCATCATTAGCTATTAAGAAGTTAAACATAAAATAACTTTCCAAAAAAATAAAAATAATGTAGTCTGTCGACCGGGAACAAATATGCATCAATACAACAAAAAACACTGTATATGCATCAATAAAATGATTTATTTTTTTTCAAAAAAATATTTTAAAAGAGATATTTTATATTTTAATGTATTTTAATTAGAAAATAATAGTAAATATATTTTTTTTAAATAATTTTATTTTAAAATTTTTTATTAGCTAAAAATTATGAGAAATAATTAATCAAAAGCATAATACATTATAATCAAAGTTTAAAATATTTGTTTAGTATGTGCAAAACTCTAAAACATACATCTAAAATGGATGGAGTATATATCCAACATAATAAATATATTTATAAATGATCACCGTCTGAATAAATATTGTATCTTTTACCGCTCACAATTGATTAATTAGAGTAGAGGTGAAAATTTTTAAAATAGGAACAAAAATATAATCCCTCTGTTCCACATAAATTAAATTCTTGGAAAAATCTAATTCCACAAATGTAAATTTTTATGTTTTATAATTTATTATTTTAATATACTAATTTTTCAAAAATTAATTATATTTATCAATTATTCTTAATTTAATTTCATTAAAAATTGATAATCATATAAATAATTTATTTATATTATTGGTTTAGTGTTAATATGAATGAATAAATATTAAATATTATTTTGTGGAAAGATAATAAGATTAACATACCGTTGATCTGATCATCCTTATGAGATCCCCTAGACTATATTTGCGAAGTGGTTTTGCCACATGTCCTTTTTACAATCAATTTCACAAAATAAATATGACATGGCTACTGAAATTGATGACATGTATTATAGCTTAATGGGACATGGACAATTGCATTTAATGTTAATTTATATTTTTGGTAAACTTTTTAAAATATGGTAATAATTCATATATTATATTTAATGTCAATTTATATTTTTGGATTTTTTTATAGAATATGAGAATAACTCATAAATCATCATTAAAATAAATATATTCAAATATGTCATTATAAATTTAGAAATATAATTTAATTATATATTTTTAAATTATAAAATTTTATTACTAAAATTTTCAAAAATGTATACAATTTTTTAGAAAATTATAAAAAATTAATCGTAAAATCATTATTTTCTTATATATCTACAAATTTTGTAAATATTGTTTAATTTTAATTTTTGGTAATTATGCAACTTTTAAAAATTTATTTAATATATTTAATTAAAATAAATAGATAGAAAAATCTATCTAAGATTATAATTTGAAATATATACATGCATATTCTTAAATATAATTTTTATATTTAATTAAATCAAATTTATATTAAAATATTGATACGAAAAAGAAAATTTACAATATTAGTAAAATTTTATTTTAAATTATAATTTATATTTATCTGTTAAAAATATTTTAATTTTTTTTACTGCACATGGTGCAGGAAGACACCTAGTTTCATTAATATATACAATTCCAAGATACATATACTATATATGTATGTATGCATGCATAACATTTTTTCTAGTATAATACTTCATTGCTTTCACTACAAGAAAACATATTTTTTACGAAGGCAGTATTCGTTGTAAATTCATCGTAAACGGGGTGTTAAGACGAATTAACCTCGAAAGATGTTTCGTTGTTAAACGTCCGTCGTAACAGAGGTTTCATCGTAAATGAATCGTTACGTTTACGACAAAATATATTCTTCGTAAAGCGCAAGGACAGAATTCTTCGTAAACGACACGTAAGATTTCTTGGTAAAGCCCACGTAATGATTTCGATGTAAAGCACATGTAAATACTTTCGTTGTAAATCACTCGTAAACATTCGATGTAAACTCCATGTAATGTTTACGAGGAGTTTACATCGATTCTTATTATATTATTATTAATTAGTATATAATAAATTTTAATTTATATTTAATATTTGGAATTTAAAATATTTTAAATTTTAAAACAAAATATTAAATTGAAAAACATATTTTAAAAAGGCATTTAAAAGTCATACAATAATATTTAAACTCATATTACAAACAGAAATATAAAAAAAACTACACATCCTCGAAGTAGTTGGTGGGGTTGCTCGGCTGTTGACGGTTTGGATCGGACTCTTCGGGATCTCGTACTGGCAACCCAAGAGCGGCTCGTCTCTCACTCAACATTCTCTGCATAGTCGAGTTTTCCACCGCCATCACGTCTACCAGATCCTTAAGAGAGTCTAAACGAACCTGCTGGTTATCCATTCGAGCTTTCATCTGAGAAGTCTCTTCATCTGAGAAGTCTCTTCATCCCGTCTCGAAGTGTATGACGAAGTTGCCCTTGCAACTTCGTTAACAGAGCCTATACCGACTATCCGTCCCTTCTTTTTAGGAGCCACCTATAAAATCAAAACATATATTAATATAGTTAATTATGTTAAAATATTAAAAATAATATAAACAAAAATTTTAAGTTGTACCTCTGAGAAGATTCTGTCGGCCTCTTCGGTGGTCAATGTGACGGGTAATCCATAGGGAGACTGCTGGGTTAGTTGCGTCTCCCGTTCTTCAATCCGAGTAGCCATTGCATGGAAGAGTTTCTCAGATACAGGATCCACAAAAACTCCGTCGGATGTGGCGTGAATCGTCTTGAATAGCTCAGATAGAGATGGTAAGACTTCCGTCTTCTCTAACTACAAAAAAAAAATTAAATTAAATATTAAAATTTAAATTAATTGAAAATTTTAAAATAAATATTAAAAACAAAACTTACAGCTTTTATACGGACTCCTGCAAGAGGTTTTTGTCTGGTTCTGTGAAGCATGGGCAAATGACCATCTTTATCCTTCGTCCTTCGAGAAGCCGAGCACGAATTGGCCTTTTTGATCGAAGAGGGGTGCTCCCAATAGGCGATGAGACCATCCCACACATTCTTCGTGAGCTCAGTGGGCTTTCCCTCATACCCGTAGATCTCCCACTTGTCCTTCCAATCGGAGACTGTGTTGCAGAGGCGGATATTTGCCTTTGCAACGAATTCCGCCTTCACCCTCTCGGTGATTCCCAAAGACCACTGCCACTTTTGCTGAAATACAAAACTTTTGAAAAAATTACAATTAATAATAAATATTAAAAAAAAAATATATATATATATATTTAAAAGTGAAAATTTAATTCAATTTTAAAATCTTACCGCAAAACATTTAAACCAAGTGATCTTAACGTGATTTGGTGTCTTCCTCCAGTTCGGATATTCTCCGTCGTAGTAACCCTTAATCGTCGCCGAAATGCTCCGGCTAACACGGTTGTTAGCCCCAAACCTGAAAAAAAAACAATTTAACCGTTAGAAAATAAAAATAATTTAAATTTTAAT
>NC_027750.1:25791835-25792663 GCF_000695525.1 Brassica oleracea var. oleracea
CTCCCATGGCCTTGCGGTTTGAATCGTGGTTTTTTGCAGAATCGACACTCTTCTAACTTGTCATCTTCTTTCCAGTAGATCATGCAGTTGTCGATGCAAACATCAATCATCTCCGAAGGCAACCCAAGACTATAAACCAATTTCTGAATCTCATAATAAGATTCAGCAGACATGTTGTCTTCTGGCAAATACTCTTTAAACAACTCCGCTCATGCATCCATGCAATTCTCAGGTAAATTATGATCCGTTTTAATATTCATCATCCTAACTGCTAGAGATAATTTAGAGAAACCTTCTCTACAACCAGTGTAGATTGGTTGATTTGCAGCATCTAGCATTTCATAAAACCTTTTTGCATCTAAATTAGGTTCTTCTACATTTCCAGTTCCATCAGCTATTGTTGTAGTTGTTTCTAAAAATTCCTCACAAATCATATCTTGAACCCTATCATGATCTACCATCTGCTCCTCTTGATGATAATTATATTCATTATGCAAATGATTCGGTTCTTCACTGTGATGAGCATCCTCAAAATTATTATTACTACTACTAGCTTCATTTGCCCCAAAATACTCTCCATGTTGATACCAAATGTAGTACTGTGGTGTAAATCCTTTGTTTACTAAATGCTTCCATACAGTTTCACTACGTGCAAATTTTGAATTCTTGCATTTCCGACAGGGGTAGAACATCTTACCGCTTTCCTGCATGATCGGTGTATAGCCCGCATGGTGCATGAATGTCTCTAGCCCGCTCAGAAATGCGTTCATCGAAAGGTGACGAACGCATTTCTGAGCGGGCTAGAAACATTCATGCACCAGGCGGGCT
>NC_027750.1:25793294-25798455 GCF_000695525.1 Brassica oleracea var. oleracea
TACTTTCGTCGTAAACTTACATGGACTTTACGACGAATATATTTCCTCGTAAATTTACATGGAGTTTACGATGAAATTTGGTCTCCTCGTAACTGCGTTGTAAACACCATGTAAATTTACGAGGAAATATTTTCGTCGTAAATCTTCGTTGTTATGGAGACGTTTTCTTGTAGTGTTTTTTCTCCGAAAGATGCATTGTTATTAAACGCAATACAAGAAAAAAAAGCATAAATAAAAAATATGAGAAGTTGTTTAAAATACACTAAATTAGATACTAATTTTTTAAAATACATTCAATCAAAATACATTAATATTTGAATATAGTGATTAATGATTATTGTTTAGAGTTTAATATTTAAAAGGTGGATTAGGTTTATAAACTTGTATAAATAATTTTTAAACATTTAAAATAATTTAGAAGAGTTAATTTTGTTTTTTTTCATAATAAACTTAAGATATTTATGAAAATATTTATCATCTAAAAATAAATTTTAAAATAATATAAAACTTAAAGTAAAAAAATAGAATTTTTTGCTTAAAGACACAAGACGAATTGATTTCCGGAAAGATTGCGAAGATGTTGTGTTTAACGGACGAAATAACTAAATGTATGTTATGATAACGAGACACCTTATCAATAATAGTATAATACTATACTATGTTATAGGATTTTCTTATAACTAAATACTATTAAAATATGAAGCAACATGAGTTTGGATCAATAATACAACACTTGAACTGAATCAGTAAAAAAAAAAAACTTGAACTGAACAAAATGAATACTGAAAACAAGTAAGAACGTATAACTTTAGAATTAATATAATATAATATGATTCAAAGAATTATAAATACAAAACAAAATCTAATCCTCCTTATTTCTCTATTTTTTTTCTAAAATAGAGGAACTCTATAATAGAGATAGATTTGTCTCCAATGTATTCATTTATTTCTTCCTCTAAAAAAGAATATTCTTGATATATTCTTTTATAATTTTACAAATAGTACTTTTTATTTGTGAAAGTTGAAAACCAACCCAATTTAGTTTAACATTCATAAAATTATGATTTTATTTACACTGAATATTTTTATAGAAACTATTATGTAAATAAAAAGTATGATTATATGGTTATATAAACAGTACATTTTCACTAAAAAATATTTATTTTGGTTATAATTGTTAAAATAAAAAGTTATTGGATCATTTTGTGAATAAAAAAATATGTCTCTATTATAGAGGAATGCTATTTCTTCCTCTAAATATAGAGGTGAAAATAGCAATATCTATTTTAGAGGAAGATATAGAGTAGGGTTGGAGTGATTTTACCTCTAAATGTTATTATAGAGACAAATATAGAAATGAGTTGGAGATGTTCTTACGACGGAATATTGTCAGAACCCTAATCGATTAGACGTGGTTCCATGGTTTCTGTTTATTGGTGGGTCGAAGGTCGAGTCGTTCACGACATGTCACATTAATAATTGCGTGCTCCAATTATATCCGATATATCAATTCTGCGTATAATTGAGCTACTTGTGTCACACTTTTAACCAGGTTACGTGTAGGGGGGCACTTACGACTCTATTAATTGCTATACTTAGGTTTTATAAATTCATACATAAACATAGCGTTGTTGTTCTTTAGACTTTATAGGGGAAAACACTCCTTTGTTTTTTTTTTTTTTTTTGAAAAAACGATTCCAATGAATGGTGAACCTCAACAAAATACAATTGGAAAAAAAAAATTACAATTGGGTGAAAGAGTCAAAAGTTTTTCGGTTCTTGACACGTTTATATTTTATATTGGGTGACATCTACCCGACAAAGATTTCGTCACCATGTGTTGCGCACGCACATGTCAGACCATCTAACATTGAGATGTCCTAACGCAAGGCAGTTACAATTGAAATTTTCTTTTTGTCATTTTGTTTTCAACATGTAACTAATCAACTCGTAAAACAAACGAGGGCCAAAACAGACCAAACAATCCCCTGAAATTAAGGCAAAGAAAACGAGGAAAGTATCCATCTTCATAATAAACACTCGTCCAATTAATAGGATGAAGAACACCGAGTACCTTTTCCAGCATTAACATTAACGTCATTGCAATCCGTTCCTTGCCATTCGTCTGGATTTGTCTTTTTATTCTATTGTGTCTAGAAAATTTTCACCGAAACTGTGTCTGGATATGTACCTTTTCCAGCATTAACACCTTGCACTAATTTATGTGTTGTATACAAAACTCGTAACAATGGGTGTGATCTCTAGAAAAAAAAAAACAATGGGTGTGATGCCATTTTATGGCTCCAATTGGGGTTTAAAATTTTATGGCTTTAGATGTTTTAACCTATTTCTAAAAACATTAAGCCAAGTTCTTACCAATTAGACTTTAAGCTCTCTAAAGTCATAAAAGTATTTTTGAAAAAAAAATTCAAAGCCAAAGTAACTGACTTTATTCTTAATGTGATCTATTTTTCGAAAATACAATTTCATGCTTTTAACTTTTTCCAAAAAAACTATTCCTAAAGTCACTTATAATTTTTTAGAATCAAAATTTTTAACAGTCAAACTAAAATTAAAAATCTTAGTAGTAAGAGTCTTGAAAGTTATAAACAATCTGACCCTATATTCTATGTTCACATTGGCGGAAGAGAATCTGCGAGTGGATCGTTACACAACAAAAAAGAATTAGGAGAGAATTAACTAATTAATCACTATAAACTTTAATAAAATAATTTTGTATCTTTACTAACCATGATTTCGGATTGAAATCATTACCAACTCCTATTACTAACTCCTACGTACAAAAAAAATAACTTGCTTAGATTTTGGTTTCAGTTACACACATTAGATCTCCCAGGTCGGTTTAGGTTTGTATTTTCATTTAGTTGCACTGAATACCTTATAAACTGGCCATAATTTTCTGTATACATAATATTTATAACACTAATATTATAATTATAGTATATAACTACATATATATATATAATTTACAAAATATTATGAAAGCTAATTTCAGCACGAAATACTTAAGTACGTGGATAAGTTTTCTTAAATATATTTTTATCAATTCTTGTTCGGCAAGGGCTATTCCCATGTTATTGGACAAAATGGGAATAAAAAGAACCTAGATTAAGCAAAAACAAAAATAAAACAACCGTGGCCCACATTAGTCTTCTGCGAGTGGGACAAAAACAAAGTGCTGAGAGCCTGGCGCCGGCCGGCCAATCATCATTCATATATACAACACACAGACATGTGCTCGAGTGCATATGGTACCTCTCTCTCCATATATATAAATATCTACATGTGTGTTTAACGTTTAACTAAATAACTGATTATATGCTTACGAAAAATGAATGGACTAGGTTTTAAAATAATGCTGAGAAAATAAAATTTACATACTTGCGTTAAAGGATTTCCTGTAACTGGAAACCACGAAACATATGTTTCCTTTTCAATATTTGAAACGTTACGCATGCATGAAAAAAATCTTACTATTGCTACAAACCAGTATCATTTTAATGACATTCAAATTCTTGGTAAAAAAAATTCTTACTATTGTTAAGCAAAAAAAAATTCTTACTATAAATAAATGTTTATAACCCCCCTTCCCCCCCCTCAAAAAAAATTACCGAATTGAAGAAGTGCATTTATCAAAGGGTTTAAATTTTAAGATTTAGAATTTAAGATAAGATTTAGAGTTTACAGTTTAGAGTTTGTAACCTATTTTGTATTGCTATTTATTTTTATGTGCTATTTTGTGGTTAATTTTTTTATTTTGGGCTAGTAAGAAAAATTTCTCATATCTTATTATTTAACCTATTTTTCCCGACGCACTTATGAACAATAGTGATATAGACAAGCAAACCTCTAACCTCTCACAAAGCTCGTTGTCTAAAAAAACCCTCTGACAAAACTCGGTCATTTAGTTTTCTTCTGAGAGTTTGTAATTAAATGGATCAAGGACTATACTTTTATGATCTCTATTCATGTTTATATGTGAATCTAAATAATTGGAGCCAAAATGTGTGGGTATGACCGACTCTGGAAGTTTGACCAAAACCTAATTGGGGGGGAAGAGGACACGAAGACAAAGGGGAGCAGACTTAAGGACGTGTTAGGCAGCTGTCAAATCAAGTTTCTGAGTTGCAAAGAAAATGCCATAATATGGGTCACACTCCAAATACTACGTTATTTATCAGAAGTATAGAGTAAAGGGCTTTAATCGGTCAAAGGGAAGGTAGAAAAAAGGCTGATAGATGAAACAACCAAAAGAAGACTTTATTAAACTTCATGTAGTTTGTTTATATTTAACTAACTTTGCTATTTTAGGCGACAATATATTATCTCCATCAGCCATTAGAGTTGGTCAAAGTTCAATATTATACAGAGCACTAGTTCTACGATCACAAACACAAAGTACTACGTCCCGTTCATATTTAAATTAATTATTTAATTTCGTGGCATCGATAACAATGGTCGTCATTATCTTCTCCGGATAAGATACAAGTCAAACAATTTCCTCTTCTAATGATTTGTCGAACTTATGAACTCTCGTTTGCTATAGTTGTCGACACGCCATATCCATATATCCTAAAATAGTAAGCTCGACACACCATAATGATTTGTTTGTTACAAATTTATTATAATTGAAAGGTAACAGTAATCGACAAATAAAAACTCCAAAATAGTGTATTTTACCGTTATTCTATCCATTTTTATTACTAGTTGTTTTAGATTTTTTTTCCGAAGATGATGTTTTAATGTTTCAATACAAAATTGATTAATTTTCTATGTTTACAGCTATTTATATACTCTCACTATAAGAAAACAGCGGTATTCTGACGGACATTCCGACGGAAAATGAAATCCTCGGAATATCCTCGGAAATTCCGAAGAAACACAAAATTTGGTTTCCTCGGAATATACCGACGGAATTCCGAGGAAATATTAATCCGTCGGAATATTCTTATGGAATACCGAGGAAAAATGTATTCTTCGGAAAAAACCGATGAATTCCGAGGATATATTATAGCCGTTAGAGAGCCGTTGGGGGATTTTAAAAATTCCAAGGAAATTCCGACGAACTAGCCGTTTCCATCGGAATTTTCTCGGGCTGTCGGCAGGATTTCAGCTATAAATACAAGCACCCCTCTTCCTC
>NC_027750.1:25798555-25800091 GCF_000695525.1 Brassica oleracea var. oleracea
AAATATACAACACATTCTCACAAATCTTCTCTCAAATCTTAACAATAACTACGATTTTTTTTGAATTTTTTTACTTAATAACTAAGAGTTTTTTGAATTTATTTGCTTAGTTAATAACTAAGATAATAAACAAAACAACGTTAAATTGTGAGAGCGGAATGAATATTAAATATGGCCAACGAACTTAACGACCATAAGCACAAACCACACACAATTTTTTCCATTCTTTTTTTTTTTAAAGCAAAATTCTAATGTTGGCAGTAAATGCTATAATACATAGTCACCGAATATAATTAACAAATTGCCAAAAATACCAGATTCCTAATACCACTTTTTCTCTTGTGGAATTTTTAATACCACTTTTTCTCTTGTGGAATTTTCCTTAATCTAGTGGTTTTGACTAAAGGTTCATTAATGTTTTCTACAACAGGAGGTCTGGGGTCCAAATCTCAGAAAACGTAAATTATGCAGATTATGGAGAAAAATGGTTACAAGAGGTTTTCAGCATGGTGCATGGCGTATCATCGAACATGGATCTCATTGGACGGCTTGGAGTGACGCAGTCAGATGTGTATTCTCTTATGGTGGTAGAATTATCGGCTGTAGAATCGTCTATGTAATATTTCTCACCGTTGTACTAGCATAATTAATCAGACGTTAAAAAAAATATCACTTTTCATGTTGGCCTTAACTGCTTTTATCCTCACTTTTAAAAAGCAAAAAAAAAATTTATAATCCTAAAGCTAACTAATCTAGATTTGATGGTCGAGGTAGGGTTTTTGGAACGTAGAGTTTAGGATTCTAATAAATATAAATAAATATTTTTTTGAATTTCAAAAAGAAAATTTAAAAATAATAATAATTTTAAAGTTCGAATTTGAAAATGTATAATTTGAAAAAATAAAAAATATTTGTTTGAATTATTATTATTATTATTATTATTATTTAATTTCAAAAAGAAAATTTGAAAATAATAATAATTTGAAAGTTCGAATTTGAAAATGTATAATTTGAAAAAATAAAAAATATTTGTTTGAATTATTATTATTATTTATTTAAATAATAATAATTATATATATAATAATTCAAAAATATCTATATTGTAGCTATAATTCAAGACTATATATATATATATATATATATAACAAGAGTTTTAGAGTATTTCACTTCTTAACGAAGAAAATATTTTTAAAAATGTGTTTTTAGTGAATATGAATAATGGTATCAACAATGCGGTTATCATAAAAATATCACAATATAATTGATCTGATGGCTAGTTTGAATAATAGTTTATTATATAATAATTCAACAGTATTATTATAAATCAATAAATCATATCAAATAAAGAAAGTATATTGCTAATATTCCCACCGTCCAATGGTTGTCGTTCCAAAGATATGCGTGGTAAGCTATCGCACCCGAAAACGCGTTCACGTCCAAGAACCACAAAACAGGATCGATTAATCAATTAATGGTATTGTTTTTTGAGACAATTGGGCCTATATACCCCATCCTTAAGGGAATTAAGTAAATACC
>NC_027750.1:25800191-25807800 GCF_000695525.1 Brassica oleracea var. oleracea
GTCGTTTAATTTCGGCAAAAACGGTGTATATACGTCCTAATATCTCTTGTTTTTTTATATCAACTACAATTAATGGTATTGTTATTGTTATTTTACTCAAGCGAACACTTAGACATTCTTTTTTTTTTGAGCAACACTTAGACATTCTTTTTGTTTAAATATTTCCAGGTAATGTTGGGCGACGAGAGCATTGTTTTGTACAACAAGGTTTTGTGCAGTATTATTATTATTATTATTTTTTAAAAAGAATAGAATGTGGCCCAAAAAGACATACAATGCAGTATTAGTAGATGTCACAAAATAACAATAATCAATAGCTACATTAACATTAATATACATAATTCCACTCGTAACTCCTTTTTGAGTTATTCCTACGTCGTAAGATGTATCAAGTCCTGTGCAGGTTCGAGGCTTCAAGTCAAGGAGCACGGAGGTTACGACCCGTTTTGGCTCAGAGCGGATTGGTTTCTGGTCTGTTCTGTGTCTAATAAATGCTCTGTTTGGTTGCGGCTGGTGTGCTTGGCCCTTGCCGCTGCTCTTTGTTTTGTGGGCGGACGATAAGTAAGTCATTCGCAAGCTGGTCTTGGTTGAGTTAATATCTTAAAGAGCGGATCATTGGAGGCTAAAATTACCGGGTTCCGGCCCTCGATTTAACGGTGACTCCTCTTTTTGTGGCAAGTGGATGGTGCTGACATAGTTAAGCTTCGAGACGATGGTTTTGGTTTGTCGTGTCTGTCCCGGTTTAGACTAGATCGAGTCTCTGTTTAGGATTTTATTTTTATTTTTCTGCTCCTAGTTTCCTTTGTACTTCTGTCAAAAATTTAAAAACTTAGTAATAATATCTTTACATTTTTACCAAAAAAAAAAAAAATGTAACAAGTTCCAAAATATTATTTTAAATCTGGTCTTTTTACAAGTTACAAAGGTTTGTTTGAGTTTTCTTTTCAATTATTGGAAAATAACAAAACAAACAATACTTTAGTTTTCATACTTTATTTTCTTAAGAAAAATTAAAAATATTATATGTATTAATAATTAAACTATTGTGAGTAACAACACTATAAGAGATGTAAAAGAAAAATCATCGTTCCCGAAGAGCTTAGGTGTCCATAGTTCATTCGTACGAAGAGTGACTTATAGAGTTAGTATGCAATATTCCCATTGTTTTTTTTTGTTTAACCTGGAAGTCTCCTGAGCCTATAGAAAGACCCAGACTAATCCTCAAGGAAAGGTGCAGTCAACGGATAGACCCTTTTTTCGGGTATGCAAATATGTCCTAAAGTATAGGCCCATATCCGTATGGAGGTGTCCAGAGACATCATGAAATAGTTCCCTCCTGCAGGGTTCGAACTCGCAACCTGGGTGCAGGAATGAGCTCGGGCCATGATGTTCCAGACAAATATTCCCATTGTTTGACCTAATATAGTATTTAGAGGAGCCTAATCTTTGTAATCTTTTTTCTTATTTCCTTTTTGATCGTGTAATCTTTGATCGTGTAATCACTCTTTTCGGAATAACCAAAGACTGCTTTTGACATGATACGATTTAATTATATTTTAATTATACAACAATTAATCAAAAATTTCTAGGACACTGTATTGTTATAAAGTTTAAAGGTGAATCCGCTTTTAACACAAGTTATATAACCTATACTAGTATTTATCTAAAAAGGTTAATAAAATCCATATCTTTATTTATTTACTAATTATATTTCAAATTTTTATAATGATAAATTTGGTTATTGTTTATAGTGAATTTTGTATATAAAACCAATTATCTAATAATCCTCAATAACTCTTGATAAACATTATGGGTGAAATCCTTGTTTTCCAATAAGGAGAGATTTGAAAGAGTTTGAATAAGCATACTAATCCCACTATGTTAGTTGATATGTTGTGGTGGCTATGGAATTCTAAGTATATCAAGCAAATTAAAAGATCTTTCTGATTATTTAAAACTTTGTTTCAGAAGATTCAACACTTCAATTTGTCCTAGATACTTGATCTATTATTACAATGTAGTTTCTTCGGTATAACATTTTACTACAGTGTAGATATTTTTTTTTCTTTTATTATATCAAATAGAAACAAACCTAACCTCCACATGGTTTCAATTTTTTTTCACACAGAGAGTAGAATACTCAAGAAAGTGCGTAAAATAAGAGATATAGACAGTCACTTTCATTGATTCATGCACTCGTTTCGTTCGTATGTTGGAAAGAAGATCTCACATCAGAAATATGAAAGAAACTTAAGTAATATATAATCCCTGTTCGGGAACGCGCTAGGCGCTAGTCGGGTGGTCGGGTTGGACTAGCGCCTAAAGAAAAAATCAGAAATTATGCGGGACAGAATTTTTAGATTGTTTACTATGTTATAAAACATGTTAATCTTTAATTGTATAAAACATTAATACATTTTCATGTTTAAGATTGTATAAAACACACAATAGAATATATAAACTTAATATAGTGTAATTTTCATCAAAATTATGAATATAAATGATATGTATAAAATTTTAGATCAAATAAATAAATAAAAATATTATTAAAAAAATAATAATAATAAAATAGATTAGGCGGCTAGGCGGTAATTTAGGCGGTCTAGGCAGAGAAAATCGGATATCCGATTTTTTAAACCGATTTGGCATAAATAGGAGTGGAAGAGTGACGCGTAGCGCCCAGACGGCCGTCTTGGCGGCTAGGCGGCAAATTTTTAAAACAGGGCTTACGACCAATTGATTTAAATTGGAAACATAATAAACTTGTCATAGTATCGGAGCGGATCCAAACCCTAACCTGTTAATCAAAATTCAACTTGTCATTTTAAAAGCTCTCTTCCAATCAAAATTCTTTTCCTGTCCCACTCTCCCCATCCTCTCGTTTTAACTGTATATATACAGATACCCAATCAATTCATGTCGTTGCATATCTACTTATTTTAAGATTTCAGATTATATATTAAAATAAAGTAATGGTCTCTTTGAATTTCATTAATCTATGTACTTAATA
Organism: Brassica oleracea var. oleracea; assembly: GCF_000695525.1. Lineage (NCBI taxonomy): Eukaryota > Viridiplantae > Streptophyta > Magnoliopsida > Brassicales > Brassicaceae > Brassica > Brassica oleracea. The sequence continues at coordinate 25,803,202 of NC_027750.1, forward strand.
TAATCAATGCTTTTTTGACATTTAATATAATCAATGCTAGATTGGCGGAGAGAGAAAAAAATATACCGCAATACCCTACAAATTAATAATGTTGGGAATATATTATTTTATTAATTTACAGAATTATTAATTTATAATTTTTTTTTTAGATTTTTAGATTTTAAAATATATTTTATCAAAAATAAGAAAATATATGATTTTAGTGTATATACATTAATTTTTTTTTTGAAATTTGACATTTTCTATTGATTTTATTGTATTATATGGTGTATAAAATATGTTTCATAGTGCTTTTATATAATTTTACTCAATTACCTCAAAATATATTAACTGTTAAAAAATATAAAGATAACTCAATTGTGAATATAAACAAACAATATAATGGTTGGTTTGTACTTACATAAAATGTATATACATATAAATTATTAATTTCTAATTTTAGTGGGATCATATATTTATGATTTTTTAAAAAATTATTAAATCGATTAGTGTAATATTTTGAACCGCTCCAACTTGAAACCAGATAAATTTATTAATTTATAGTATTTATTAATTTGTCGAGTATTAATTTATATTGTTTCTACTCTACGTGGGTTTGTTACATGGAGGTTAATCCATCCTATATGCGGTAGAAAATACAATACAAGTAGAGCTTCAAATTTCATATTCTGATACCCTCAAAAATAAGATGGCTAGTTAATTATAATTGTTGGGTAAAAATGGATAATATTAAGTTTATCCTGATTCTTGATTTACACAAAATAGTAACATCACTTTATGCACGGAAAAATGAAAGTGGACAGAAAAATAAAATACATTTTATGTATGTGATTTCATATGCAATGCCATACCATTAATAAAAGTATCTATTATTTCAAGTGGCATTATAAACAAACAATTGTTGTCAAGCAGTAGATGCAAAGGGAGGGGAAAACAATAGAAGACGGCAGGTTGTCCAACGGTTCAAAACTGCCGCACGGTTAGCTAAAAGACACGTCATCCTTTAGAGGATTCCGACATAATAACCACGTTGGAGAAAACGTGTTCGTGTCACCAAGAAAGTGACCACCACGTGGCGTGGCGTGATTTTGTCTTAGACGCGTTTCAAAACGGTCAATCAAACGCTTTAACCGACCGGACTAGATGAGTTGAAACTTCTGATTGCTTTAGTTATTTGCTAACGGAAACCGATAATATGACTGTTTTACATATCTCTCTCTTACTAGTTATCTATCGTTTAAAAGAACATTTATCCCAGATTTCATGAAGAAAATACTCTTCAATGATATTAAGTATTAACAAAAAGTAATATCTATCTCGAGAATATATAATATACGGTTTTAATTTGTGTGCAAATGGCTACACCGTCATATAAACAAAAACAGAGGGAGTATTATATATCTCTGATCGCGAATTTTATTTTTGTTAGTTAACATTATTGCGAGTTTATTAACTGCGTTGCGAGTTTGTAGTTTGATTGGTCGAAAAGCAAACACATGTAATTAATGAAACAGATAGGCCACGTTAGTACATTCCGTTTGTCTTCCTGTCAGCACGTATAATGTGTTGCTGTGTTTACCTTACCTACCAATTTTAGTCAATTCTTTAACTATATACAATGTTTTCATAGTATAGAAATGTGTCATTTTTAGAAAAAAAACGGGCACTTTTTATGGGGTTTAATAGAAAAGAAACAATAGTATCAGATTCAGACCCATAGTATAGAAATGTTAAAGGAAGTTTCTTGGTAACATGATTTGCAAGCGATGAAAAAGAACTCAATTCCAAATTTGTTAGCTCAAAGCCTTGATGCAAGTTTAATTGGCATCTTCTCCAAGTCTTCAGATAATTCAAGAGTCTTTTTTGTTTGTTTGTTTTAAGGAACGGTGGAATATGATTGTATATATGTATACGTAGTCCACTAATACTCTATCATACGTGAATGAAATGAACCAATATATCGGTGATAAAAATAACTTTATTTCAAAAGCCCAATAAGTCTATAATTTCACTTACGGCGGCGTTTTTTATTTATCATTTCTTTTTCTTTTCGTTGTAAAATAAAAGAAATTAGACCACATATCCATTCTATATGAAAAATTAATTTTTTACACGTAACACATGTTGGCCATGATATTCTATGTATATTATATATTAATTTTTTTTTTTAGTTTTGGTATCACACAGGCCATACATTTTCTTCTTATCTCTATTTATAATTTCACCTCTGTTTATAATTTCATCTTTTCCATTTCCAATTATTTCACTTTTTCTCGCCGTAATCACTTCTATTTTTACCATTACCACCATCGTTGTCACCGATTGTTTCATTCTTTGCCACTATCACTACTTCCACCATAGTCTCCACTGATTTTTCTTCTACCATCGCATATGTCGTTTATTTTATTCTTCACCACCATCTTCGTTTCCATCACTGGTGCTACTGTCTCCACCATTTTTGTCTTCCATCACTGTTACCATTAGTGATCTTTTAACTGTTTTTCACTATTTCTTTTTCCCTTTCATTTTATGCAGTGGTTTCTTCTTCTCATCAATTTTGGCAACTGAACCAGTTTATCTTCTCTGCTAATTATATATCCTCTTCAGCCTTGTTATTCTTCTTTTTCAAAAATATAAATTTGTTTAGTGCTATATTTAGTGAACATATAATATAAATATAGCTTTACAGTACCAAATATGTATTATATTTTGTTTATGTACCCTTTTATGAATTGGTTAGTTTCTATCTATTGATTAAGACTAACAATTACAAGTAATTACATACCAAATACTATATTACCAAAAATTGACAATGGCCAAGAAAGTATTAAACACCGTGAACCAGTAAAACAAAGACTATACTATTTAAATACACAATGTGGTATAGTATATGATATGGTATAATTAAGTTTCATAATTGGAAAAGATGGACAAGTCCGGCGATAGTGCCACCAACGCCCCTGCAAATTGTATGTTCTCCTGCACCTTATGATTTACATGGCTTATAACAACTACAATACTATAACGTTTGTAATATAATATAGCTTACAAATGCACTTTGCAACAATTTTTTTATTTCCAGGTCTCCTAAAGCATCTTTCTTCATCTACTTCCATATTGGATCCGCTTTTCTTTCTCACAACAATTACAGTACACCACTTAGAGGTTAGGCAACAACACATAGGAGAATATAAACATATTGTAACTAGAGGTCATTTGTGTGTTTGATAATGTAATCATACTACATTGAATATAATATAGTATACTGCCTTCTTTTTTTTCACTTCGCATTTCTTTCTCACACGCACGCGTTTAAAACGAGAAAACTTCACTTTCGAACATAATTTATAAAAGATAACATTGTAGAATGAGTATATTTTTCATTTTTATACCTCTTATGAACATTCAGTAAATTGCTCCAATAAACAATCATTTTGTTGGATTTTTCATATTTATCTTATCTTTCTTCCTCGTTGATAACATACAAAGGTAGGCAAAGTACTCATAATCAAAATATTCAGTTTATGTTTCTTATTTAGTTAGTCGACAACACAACATTGGTTGTTATAGAAAGAAATATAGGCTCATATACAAAGTTAGGCCCATATATTAAACGCCCAAATAAATAATATTCTTTTTTTTTGACAAAAAGTTTTTTTGAATTAATAAAAAATCACCACATATATTACAAAAAAGAAAAAAGTTTAAGGAAAAAGAGATTAAAGTTTAGTTTAATCTAATGAAAGCTTTTAATAACTTAAAAGCTGAGAGAGATGAAGAAGGATAACAAAAAGGACAATGTAGCCATGGCCTCCGCGGTCACAACGACCCCTGATGTTAGGAGTTTTCAAGGCTCCTAAGACAAATGATGTAGTATAAAAGATTGTCGAACTAATTCTAAGGGATTTCAAAGTACTGAGAATGCAAGTACTCACTTAATCTAAGTGCAACCGGTAATTTAAAAGATTTATAAACTAATGATTAATGCTAATGCAGTTGCAGAATAATAAAATAGATAAATGAAGTAACTTTCTTGACTAAGGGAAAAAAGAACTCATGAGCATAGGGATTAGACCTTGGGTGATCAAGTTTCGAACTAAGGATGGCAAACGATCAATCAAACTATCAACCTTAAACTTAGACACAGTTATAAACAAGCTCTATATCTAGATGAATGTTCATTTACTAACACATTTCAAACATCAAATGTCTTTGGTTGAATAATATGAAAGCAATCATTACTAACAAGTCTAATAGCTATCTTAGCATCTCAAACAACAAATGTCTTTGGCAAAGTATGCTAAAAGCTTAGAAGAGTTGTCTCAGACATTTCATCAAACACCTTTTGGGTGGAAAATGCCTAAAGATCAACTTTTGATAGGCCAACTCAGAAGATACATTATAAATACTCTACTAGCAAGGACTAAGAATGATCTACACTAAAACATCCTAGCTCTAACCTAATCACCCTTAATCTCCCTAACCAATGAATTCAAAAGATGATTACTCACGAATCTCCATGATTCCTCTTAAACCCATATTGGATTTCAGATTAATCATGTAGAGAAATAGATAAGAAATCAACAAGAACACAAGAAC
>NC_027750.1:25807942-25828047 GCF_000695525.1 Brassica oleracea var. oleracea
GCCTCCAATGGCTTACAAAAGGTACTTAAGCATAGGTTTAGAAAGTGTAAAACGTGCAAACAAAATGACCAAAAGGCCCTTAGATAAATCATAAGTTCGACCAAATAGGTGACGCGCAGCGACCTCGGGGGATCGCTCCGGGAGGTTGCTCTGGGGCGCTTCCAAACGATGAAATGGCATGCGACCTCGGCACATCGCTCCGGTAAGGTCGCTCTGAGAGGTAGGGCACAGCGAGTTCATGGCGTCGCTCTGGTAGGGTCGCTCCCATGCACTGCTCGTCTAATGATCACCTTTATCACCTCTTTTGAGCTCCAAATGCACCCAAATGTCTCCAAGAACTCCATGTGGTACTCCAATACCTAATAAAGACTCATGTATGCAAAATGCAACCTAAACATGGCTAAATCCTAGTCTATATGATCAAAATGCACATGAGTGAATGGATAACACAATGGAAATATGCAAGATATCAACCCCGCGCGTTTTCGTGGCCAATCCGAGTCATGCATCTTTGAGAAGGTTTTAGTGGTCTACCTCCTCAGGATTCTAGCGGTGATGTGTTCCAATCTTCACCGATGAAAACCCCATTTTTATCAAATAGATCACCAAAAACACTTGGCTTGGCAACAGTTTTCACTTTTGTATAAAAGCTCGGTTGAAGTGTAAGTTGGAACCTCCGAACAATATTGGTAGCATTAGGGTCCGTTATCGTTTGTTTGCATTTTGCACCCTGCTGGAGAAAACGTTTTAAATGTTTTAGCAATCATATATAACTATAATTAGTTCGGTATCACAGTTGATTGACCTACCATTTTATTACTAATACTATTTAGTTCTTATATGTCTCGTTATAGACATGTAATTTGTACTAACATATCCTTGTGCAGTTGACCATGATAACACTTTTTCATTTAAAAAAAAAATCATGATAACACTAATAAATATGCCAATTTTTCTCTTTTGTCGGCAAATGACAAATGTAGCCGCTTATAAAAACATTGTTTACTTTTATATTCATTAATCCGACTAGTCTGATGGATGATCAAGCTCATTCTACTTAGTATTTACCGGTCTATTGATGTCTTGAAATTTTCCATGGTTTTAAACATCATTTCCATACTCATTTAGATCATTTAAGATGCATTTAGAGTCTAATTAAGTACATAGCATATGCAGGTGTGGTATTTTAAGTTTGGAAAAGCTCAAGTTGAAGTATGGAGAGTTTGATGGGAAATCATGAAGAAGGTGCAAAACATGCTTCTACCGCGGACGCGTTCCGCGGACCAACCTTGTCCGCGGATTATGGGCAGTGAAGACAGTTGAAGCTGGACCGCGGGTCATGGCTGCGGGTGAGTGCAGTCTGCGGAATTGTGGCCAAGAGGTCGATTTGGTGTGGACGAACTGCGGATCACGGACGCGGGTTGAGGCCGTCCGCGGGATTGGACGAAGATGGAGCGCGGACGTCGACTGCGGACGAGCATGGTCCGCGGAAACAAGTCAGAGAGGTCGAGTTTTCATGTGGACGAACCGCGGACCACGGCCGCGGGTTGGAGCCGTCCGCGGTCGATGCCAAGACCATCTCACCCATTTGCCTTTCGGGTCAAACCCGGGTTTGTCGGGTCGATCCGGTTCGAGTTTTAAGTTACTAAAAATACATTTTAGACCTAATTTTAGAACTTATCTTGTTTTCTATCTAATCAAAAACCACTTTTGGGTGAAAAATCTAGTCTTGATCATTATCTTTGTGTTTGCTTGACTACTTTGATCATTAATCATGTTTAGACTTAGACAACTAATGATTTAGTGTCTACCATGATAATGAGTGAGTAGTCATCTTTGGATTCATGGGTTAGGATGATTAGGATGATTAAGTGATGATCTAGAATGTTTAGAGTAGATTAATATGTTTCCTTGCTTGATTGAGTGATCTTAATGCTAATCTAGAGTTGGTCCTTTTAGATTAGAAATCTAGACATATCATTTCCCGAAAGGTGTTCGATGAAATGTCTGAGCCAACTCAACATGCTCTTAGCTTACCCTACCAAAGACATTTGATGTTAGGGGAGTTTAGATAGTTGAATGATTTGTTCTTAATGATTGCTTGATTAACACAAACCAAATACATTTGATGTTTGATCAATGAGAGTAATTGAGCATTTGTGTTGACAAAGAACTTGCTTAGGATTGTTGTCTAGACTTAGGAAAATGTGTTGATTGAAACCTTGCCATTCTAGATTGAATCTTAGTCATTTGACATCAAATTCCTATACCTATGATTCCTCTTTTATCCATTTGCTTGAAAGTTTGCTAGTTAATTGTGTTAGAGTTTTGTTAGTTTAATCAAATCATTTCATTACACTGAATGCACTTAGATTAAGTTTGAACATGTATTCTCTTTGCATTGAAATACCTAGAAATGGATTGACATCTAAAATACTACATTGATTTGAATTAGGATAGAAACATCCTTATCAAATTTGGCGCCATTGCCAGTTCTAAGTTGATTTTGACATTGAGATTTGGTCATTGCTTGAGACTAAGTCTTATTTACTTTTGCTAGTTACTAATACTCCTTCTTGCAAGACCTTTTGAATCTCGGGTGTATGAACTTGAAGAGCAGAGGCTCAACTAACCTAGCTCCAAGAGTTGAAGACATTGGAACACTTGAAAGAGAGATAGCAAGAAAGAGAAGAGAAGAAGAGCAACATGCTCACTTAGACAGATTGGGGTTTGTGATGGATCAGCATCAGAATCAGACTCAAGATGGAGATGGTAATGGTCAAGGAGCTGCAAACCTTAGGCCACAAGATCCACAGCGCCAAGCTAGAGCTATTGGTAGCTATGATCAGCCCAATATCCATGGGAGTAGGCAGGGTATCAGGGCACCAGCTGCGGAGAACAACAACTTTGAGATCAAATCCAGCTTGATCAACATGATAGAGAACAACAAGTATCATGGTCTTGCTTTGGAAGATCCACTTGATCACCTGGATCAATTTGACAAGTACTGTGGCTTGTCAAAAGAAAATGGTGTCTCTGAAAATGCCTTCAAGCTGAGATTGTTTCCATTCTCTTTGAGAGACAAAGCTCACACATGAGAGAAGAACCTTCTAAGTGATTCTATCACCACTTGGAATGAATGCAAGAAAGCCTTCCTCAACAAGTTCTTCTCTACCTCAAGGACTGCCAAGCTTAGGAATGAGATCTCTGGGTTTCAACAAAGGAATCTTGAAGGTTTTAGTGAAGCATGAGAAAGGTTCAGAAGCTACTGGTCTTAATACCCACATCATGGTTTCACCAAGGAGAGTGCTCAGTACCTTCTATAGAGGAGTTTTACCTAAGTTCAGAAGCCAGCTGGATACTGCTAACAATGGATTCTTCTTGGGGATAACTGAAGAAGATGCTGAGAAACTTGTAGAGAACGTGGCTCAAAGTGATCAGTCTACAATGATGAGCATGATAGAAGCAACAGAGGCAGTGGAGGTGATGATCAGAACACAAGGAAAAAGTTGAAGGCTTTACAAGACAAGTTGGATAAGCTTCTCTCAGATGGAGCTAAACAAGAGAAGGGGAACTCTGTTGTGAGCAGAAGGGGATTGTTGTGGTTAATGAAGTTGATGGTCTAGAAGGCCAAGAAGAGTTGTGCTTTGTGAATGCTAATGGGACATGGTACAAGAAGGAGTCTAACTTTCAGTACCACAACAACTACCAGCAAAAACCCTTCTACAACAACCAACAAGGTAGTTACCAGTCTACACAAGGCTAAGCTGGGTCTTCCACTTCTGCCCCTCAAGAAAGTAGCACCAATAACATGTTGAAGCAAATCATGGAGTCTCAGAATAAAAATGCAAAGAACATTGGAGATGAATTGAAGATTCTCCACACCAAGATTGATGGGAACTACAATGACTTCAACAACAAGTTCCTACAACTCTCCTCTCACTTCAAGGCTTTGGAGAATCAGTTTGCCTCTATGCCTTCAACCCCCAAGCGCCCAATGGGATCTCTACCAGGGAAATCAGAGCAGAATCCCAAAGAGTATTGCAATGTTATCCTCTCTACTACTTCTTCTGAGATTGAGTTGAGTGATTATGAGAAAGAGGTGGATCAGATTGAAGGCCTCTTGTATGGAACATAATTTGTTTCCCAGGCTGCAGCACATATTGTGAATAAGATTGAACACAAGGCTATGGAGAGGGTTAAGGCACAAGCTGAACTAAAGGTTGCAGCAGAGATTCTGAAAAGAGATGAGCACAAGGCTGAGAAACAAGTTGAAAGAAATGCTGTGCAGAGGCTAAAGGAAGTTAAGTTGGAAGGAACCACTGCGGTTAAGCAGTCACCTTATGATAAGCTCCCATTTCCACAAAGGGTCATCGCCAAAGCTCAAAAGAAGGTGATCTCCAAGTTCAGAAAGGAAATGAGAGCTGTAGGAGTCAAACTTCGAGAGATCTCACATATGCGTGATGCTCATGTTCAAATGATGCTCATCAGGGACATTCTAGCTCACAAAGAAGAAGTAGCAGAGCTTCTTGACATCTCTACTTTGCAGCTTGATCCACCAGTCACACAAAAGTTTATTCCAAAACTAGAAACCCAAGGTAATTCACCTTGTCTTGCTCTCTTGGTGAGTTCACTTTTTGATGATGCTCTTGTTGATTCTGGTACAAGTGTGAATGTGATCTCCCTGGAGATGGTGAAGAGACTTGGGATTGAGAACATGGAGCCAGATACATCTTCATTAATGTTTGGGGATTCTTCTTCTACAACCCATATGGGTCTCATCAAATACTTTCCTTTGAAGATTGGAGCATGCACCATTCCTATTGACCTTACTGTTCTGAAGATGGCAACTGGGAAGAAAGTTCCATTGATCCTTGGCACACCATTTTCTCACAACAATAGGAGCTTGCATCGATTTTGCAAACAAGAAGGTGACTCTCCTAAATGTGAACAAAACTGTCTCCTACCCAATCCAGTCTCCAATGATGAATGTTGAGTATTGTGGAACCATTACTTATGGAGAACCTTCCATTGAGAAGCTCAAAGATGAAGTGATGGCTAGTGAAAAACAAATTCTTGATGGAGAGTCATCTCATGAGATGTGTGATGAGCACTTGGAAGGTGCTAAAATGGAGGAGGTGGGTAGAGCCACAAAGGCTACTCATGACAAGAAGAAGATGATCAAAGAACCTCATCCCACTCCTATTGAGAAATCTTCACACATTCTCACTCTTTATCCAATGAAGATTAAAGATGGAGTGATTGAGTACAAGATCAAGTGCAAGGGAGAGTCTAAACCATTATCAAGTGCAAGGGCCATTATAACTCCTCAGCTCAAAGATGATCCAATCAAGCTCCAAGAGCTCCTCTCTCAAGTCCTCACCATCACCCTTGAAGGTGGGAAAGATTCTCCTCTTCACTAGCCAATTTGAAGGAAAATCAAGCTAGAGACTTAAAACAAGCTCACTTGAGAGGAAATCCCATGGTATCCTTTGTATATATATATATATATATATATTTTTTTTCTTGCTTTAGTGTGTTTGAATAAGCTTAGGGACATGTTTGGGGGAATTCTCAAAAATTCCCAAAGGTCATGTCGAAAATTTCAAGGTGACAACAAGCCCTCCCTCCTCATTTCCCTTCTCTCATCGAGCCAACTCTAAGTAAGTGCATCTCCACCCTTGTAAATACTTAGTTCTTTCATCTTTTATTTCTCCTTTGATCTCTCTTTCAAGTTTCCTCTAACACAAGAGACTGTGTGAAGTAAGTTTGGGGGATAGTCTACTATCTCACATCATTTTCTGTTTTGTTTACTTTTCATGAATCTCATGCATTGCATTGCATACTTATTTGCAAAAAAAAAAAAAAAAAAAATTGAAAATCACAAAAAGAAGCATTTAGTTGCATCATTTGCATCTTTAGGAATGAGTCTAGAAGCATTTAGATTGCATTCATTCATTGGGAGAAACCCTGTAAAGAACACATGTCTAGAACTCAAATTGACACCCTAGCTAAACATACCAAGTAGCTTAAGCATCTCTTGAAAAAGCTTGTAAGTTTCGAGCCTTGAAAACTCTTCTTGAAACATGTTGCTTGCTTGATGATTGACATTGTCCTTGAAACCAACTCCAAATGAACTAAATCTTAATGAACGTAATCTCTCTTGCGTATGGGCATTTGCATACTTGATCATGGATATTATACACATTTGGATTATCTTTCTCTCTTTGTACCAATCTTTGTTAACCCATCCCATACCCTTTAACCCTAACCATTCTTTGAAACCAACATTAATTTGCTTGAGTGAGACCTTTTATTGATAGCATGTCATGTGCAAAATCTTGAGAGTATTAGGAGCGACAATGGGTTGTTCTCATCTTTGGCTAGCATTAGAACCTCATTTAAGCTAGCCTCTAGGATGGTTGTTGGGTTTGTGAACTTAAATTATTTTGATCTTGGGAATGAGAGAGATTGAATGAGAAAAGTGAACCAAGAAGAGTGCTTAAAGTAAAAAATCCCTAGGGACAAAGAAAAGAAAAGAAAAAAAAAAGAAATTCTAGAGTATAAATAGAATTCCCTCCAAAATAAAAAATAAAAAAAAATAAGTGAGTGAGGAAAAGAAGAAAAAAATTATTACTCAAGAAAAGTCCCTAGTTGGTTGAATCAAAGAAAAAAAAAATTCATTGGGTGAGAGACGAAAGTGAGTGTATTTTCGGTCTGGGAATGATGAAAAAGAGGGGTAGAACTTGATACTACTTAAGAAAAGAGTAGAATGATGAGAACAAGATATTGTATGCATGAATTGCTCATTTTCTTAGATAAATTTTGCACAATGATCTTGCTCCTATTTTTGAGTGTGAGTCATCATAAAAAAATGCATTTGAAACCTATCATTCTTCACATTACACCATCTCTTCTCTCCAAACCAAATGATTAGGATCAAATATCCATTTGCAAGAATTCACTTGTGTGTGTGTGTTTGAATAAATGTGAGTGTTGGCTAAGGAACTTGTTGGTTGAATGGCAATGCAACTTGTGTAAAGATAAAAGAGTCTTGATAGGCCTTGAGAAGCTAGAGTGCATTAAGAGAGTTGCTCATGGTATTTGCTATGTTTTCCTTGGGATGTTAGGTTGAAGGCTAGAAAGTGTTCTTTTGGTTATGAGTTCCCATTTTAAAACCTCTCTCCCTTTATCTCTTGAAAGTTTACTTGTGGACAAGTAAATGACAAGTTTGAGGGAGTTGATGTCTTGAGACTTTGCATGGTTTTAAGCATCATTTACATACTCATTTAGATCATTTAGGATGCATTTAGAGTCTAATTAGGAACATAACATATGCATGTGTGGTATTTTAGGTTTGGAAAAGCTCAAGTTGAAGTATGGAGAGTTTTATGGGAAATCATGAAGAAAGTGCAAAACATGCTTCTACCAAGGACGCGTTCCGCGGACCAACCTTGTCCGCGGATTATGGGCAGTGAAGACAATTGAAGCTGGACGAACCGCGGGTCATGGCTGCGGGTGAGTGCAGTCTGCGGAATCGTGGCCAAGAGGTCGATTTGGTGTGGACGAACTACGGGTCATGGACGCGGGTTGAGGCCGTCCGCGGGATTAGACGAATATGGAGCGCGGACGTCGACTGCGGACGAGCATGGTCCGCGGAAACAAGGAAGAGAGGTCGAGTTTTCATGTGGACGAACCGCGAACCACGACCGTGGGTTGGAGCCGTCCGCGGTCGATACCAAGACCATCTCACCCATTTGCCTTTTGGGTCAAACCCGGGTTTGTTGGGTCGACCGGTTCGAGTTTTAAGCTACTATAAATACATTTTAGACCTAATTTTAGAACTTATCTTGTTTTCTATCTAATCAAAAACCACTTTTGGGTGAAAGATCTAATCTTGATCATTATCTTTGTGTTTGCTTGATTCCTTTGATCATTAATCATATTTAGACTTAGATCAACTAATGATTTAGTGTCTACCATGATAATGAGTGAGTAGTCATCTTTGGATTCATGGGTTAGGATGATTAGGATGATTAAGTGATGATCTAGAATGTTTAGAATATATTAATATGTTTTCTTGCTTGATTGAGTGATTTTAATGCTAATCTAGAGTTGGCCATTTTAGATTAAAAATCTAGACATTTCATTGTCTTGACAAAGAACTTGCTTAGGATTGTTATCTAGACTTAGGGAAATGTGTTGATTGAAAACTTGCCATTTTAGATTGAATCTTAGTCATTTGACATCAAATTCCTATACCCATGATTCCTCCTTTATCTATTTGCTTAAAAGTTTGCTAGTTAATTGTGTTAGTCTTGTTAATTTAATCAAATCACTTCATTACACTGAATGCACTTAGATTAAATTTGAACTTGTATTCTCTTTGCATTGAAACACTTAGAAATAGATTGACATCTAAAATACTACATTGATTTGAATTAGGATAGAAACATCCTTACCATCTATCACATTCCTATGTTAAATAACCCGAGCCAAATCCCAAGTTACAAGGTAGTCCATGTGTATTGGTTATTTGATAGCGGAATCGAACCCACACACCATACGCATGTTCCTCGATAGGATTTGCCAATTTTAAAGAAAGATTTTACCACTTTTTTGTCATGTAAACAAGGAAAGATCGATATTCACTTAGGTGATTATGTGATTTATCCTGAATTCAAGAAAGCATCACGGACGTACCATTATGCATGGACAAACGTTCTGGTCCTCTGGATTACTGGATTAGGAAAGTGTCAAGTGTCTAAGACTTCTGGTGACATCTTTGAAACTTCTTGCATTCCAATCACATAACAAAGAAGGCTCTTGTAAACCACACAATGGTGTTATACTGACGTATCATTCAAATGAGAATGTAACAAACCAAAAATAATTACTTGAAGAATCACTGTTGCCAAAAAAAAAGAATCATTAAAGCTGAAAATCACATATACATTTATAAAGTCACCACGAAGACGGTGTATTCTGTTGTTGAATAGTCAGATATTTGGTTCGATTTTTCTTCAACAATCAAAAAGCGCCGAGATTTCAGAATAAAATAGATTATTTTTTGAAAATACTGGAAAAGAACGAGAAAAACGAAACTTCAACAAAACAAGAAAAGAAAAATAGATAGAAATCTTAACAAACTCAAAGATTTATGCAGCATTAGCAGCAGGCAACGGACTTATTAATTATTTAATGAGTCTACGATACACAAAATGTTTTAAAAGTGTAAAACAACACGTTGGAACTATAAAAATAAAAGAAGAAGAATAGAATCAGAAAATGGAATAAAAATAAAAGTGTGGCCGAATTTGTCACTTTATATGATTCTTTTATACGATGAACGTAACAATTTTACTTTAATTACATCGAAATTAAGACAATTATAAACTTAAAGGCCTTCTTGCAAATAAGAAGAAGGTAAAGGCCAAAAGATAATTAAATATGTCTACTCACAAGAAAAAAGAAAATTTAAAGTTTTGGTCACTCTTATGAAAATAGAAAAGGCCAAAAGAGAGAGCGGCTAAAACGGAAGCAATTCATTCCTTTCTTTGACTTTATCTCATAACCACACAACATAGAACTATTATTTTTGTAATCGCAAACTCTTTTTTACCCTCAGTGAGCTGATTATTACATTTAGACTCACTCACTTTTTATATAATATCGAGCACACTCTCGTGTTTGCCTTCCCTCAATTTCTTAAAATGGATTTCACGAGTGTGACATTTTAGGATTATTAGAATTTTGTTCATCACCTCTATTCGAAGTTTAATAGAAAGATTATTCCTCCTTGTCTTTAGGGACTAATAAGTTTTCTGGTAGTCTGATCCAATGGCTGCAACCACTGAGATGCCCACTGACGTTGTCAATGATGTTAGTATCAACAAGGATGGTGAAAAGGGCATTGATAGCGGAATTGAGAATAACTCTTCGATCACGACCTCGAAACCCAAAACCGAATCCGATTTGGATATGCAAAAGCTTGTGGCTATGTTCAAGAAACTAAATCCATTGGCTAAGGAGTTTTTCCCTTCTTATTACAATCCCAAGAAGAACAATCAGACAGGAAAAGACAATCAACTTCTGTCTGCTGATGATGTGGCCGCCACAAAAAAACAATCTGGTGAAGAAGTTGATCTTAATGGAAAGAAAGGTGACAATAACCAGAAGGTATAATCCTGAAATTATCTTTCTATTTTTTTTAATGATCAGATAATTTGGATTGATGCAGTGATTTCCAATGCAATTTATTGTTGTTGTAAAGCTGTAAATTTTGATTGTGTTTTGCTTTTTTTTTTGTGATTACAGAGAAGAAACAGTTATAGCCAAGGGAGGAGGAGGTTAACTGGACGAATTTCTAAGGCACAGAGAGAGGATAGTATGAGGAGAACAGTATACGTTTCTGACATTGACCAAACTGTATGTTTGTTACAGTCTATTAAGGTTCTAAAAATAATTGATTTAATATGCAGTAGTGTAACGTTAATAATCTGCTTTGTGATTTAGGTGACTGAGGAGGGTCTTGCTGGCTTGTTTAGTAACTGTGGACAAGTAAGATGATCCATTGAGCTTTAAATCCTTGCTATATCTTTTTCTCTTCATGGGCTTTTGACAAGTTTACGAGTCTATAAAAATCTAGATTTAGCTTTCAAAGCCTATAATATACTGAAAGCGAGATTCTGTGTGTTATTATGTGCTAATTTTTTTTTCTTCTGTAAATAGCTTTTTATGTTCTATGTAAATGTTTCTTACATTCTTTGGTGGTATTATATAGTTTTTGAAATAACAGTGAGTTCCTCTTTTGTGAAGGTTGTTGACTGTCGAATTTGTGGGGATCCACATTCAGTTCTTCGATTTGCGTTTGTCGAGTTTGCTGATGACCGTAAGTTGGCTGCTGGATTTTTTGAAATGTTTTAACAAAAAAAATTTCATGTCACTCTTATGACGCATACTAGGAAGTTTACATGGTAAATTTGGGCCATGCAGAAGGCGCACGGGAGGCTTTAAGCCTTGGTGGAACGATGCTCGGGTACTACCCGGTGAGGGTCTTGCCCTCCAAAACTGCTATCCTTCCAGTGAACCCCACATTTCTTCCCAGGGTAAAGCTCAAATGTTCCTTAGAAGTAGTTCCATTATTAAAATTTGGTGTAAGTTTAGAGTAAACTTTACTATGATGGTGTTGATTCAGTCGGAAGATGAAAGGGAGATGTGTTCAAGGACAATCTATTGCACAAATATAGACAAGAAGGTAAATGCTGAATAGTTTATATTGTATGTTCTCCTGGTTTAAGACTATTTTCTACAACTACAGGTTACTCAAGCTGATGTGAGAAACTTGTTTGAGACGGCATGTGGTGAGGTCAGAACAGAACCTAGACCTGCTTGATCTTTCCCTCTCTTTTTAAGGATTGTGATGCTTAAGTTGTTCTCTAATATACGCAGGTAACTCGCCTGAGGCTTCTTGGTGATCAACTGCATTCAACTCGCATAGCTTTTGTTGAATTTGCTCTGGTGAGCTCCTTAGCTTTTTACTAATGAGAAAAAGTATCTTTATGGATGTGACTTAATACATTGCTAGTCTCTTCCCTATTTTCACTTTCTTTTTGGCTCGTTTTTATTGATGACTAGACGTTTCTTAAAACTTGTTTTTTTTTTACTTTGTTCTTGAACTTGTTTTCACTGCAAACTTTGAAACTTTAATTTATTTTTATTTTTTTGAATGAACAGGCAGATAGTGCACTTAGGGCGCTCAATTGCAGTGGGATGGTCGTTGGATCCCAACCGATAAGGTAAAAAAATTATCGTTGCAGTATCTTTTTCTGAATATCTCACTTGAGGATCAATACTTGACTCTGATCTTTTCTTTCTCAGGGTAAGTCCATCAAAGACACCAGTAAGGCCACGGATCACTCGACCACCATCCACAAACTAGGAAGAGGCCTTAGTACCTGGCTTTCCAGAAGAGAGATGATTTCAAGCATCTTTTTTTTTCTTTTCTATTTTCGTTATCTTTTGAGGTTTTAGAACAGTTTATCTTCAGTTACATTCTGTTTGCTTTCTGAATTTGGAGTTCTTATTAGGCTTTGTCTTTTCTGACTGAGATACTTCCATCTGTTTCATCATCTTTCTCTACGGGATTTTTTGAGCATTTTCTTTTTATAGTTGTTTGCATTTTCTGCTCTCCTTTCTTAACAAGGTTAGATCAACAGTTCTGAAAGAAGTAATTATTTTGAGATAGAATAGAAGAAAAAGCTGTTACATGCATGTTGGAGATCTCTGAGTAAAAAGTGTGAATTACAATGTCGTGTTCATCAAGAAATAGGTCTCTAGCAAGTTTTCCTCACTAGAAGATTTACCCCTTGAGTTCCACACGTGTAATGCTAATGAAGAACTCTTGTTCTGCTTCAGCAAATTTCTCGGTCAACAATGGACAAGAGTTTACTCGCAGGAAAGACAAGGAAGGAGTAAGGTCTTGGTCTAGTAGCTTACCACAGCCGTTGATTTCCATCATCTCTAGAGCTTTTGTATCTTGAAACAATATTACACGTCTAGTCCTTTAAATATACATGTCTGATCTGAGTTTTGCTTAAGCCAATCAATTTCCAAAATAAGTGCCGTTCTGATTGAGTTTGAAAGAGATCTCTGCAATGATACCCAACCCAAACAAAGGTTGCCAACCACATATCTCCAATATATACATAAGAGAATCCTATAACACTTAAATAGAAGTAAATTTGCAAGACTCAAAAGCCACTTTCACTCGTTCAACATCTGGTATGTCAAACCAACTCAAAAGCATATTATTTAGCTAGAGCCTAGAAGTATTTTTGTTTTCATAAAAATTTATTTATATTATTGATTGTCTATTCTGCTTTGATTTGTAAGACACACTAATATTTGCTTATGCATATATTAAAAGTAAATTAAAATCTTTTTTTTTTCTTTTGAAAGAATGTTAAATTTATTCAAATAAAAAAAAAACCTTTTCTACAACATGTGTGCTTCTTGTCCTAAAGTTTTTAAATCTTAAAGAACATAATTATCAAACTCGTCTACGCCCGACTCCCGTGTAGTCTCAGTGAAGAGATACTATTCCGAACTACCTTGTCAATGTATCTTGACAAAGATTCTGATGTTTGATGTCCTTCCCCATGCTTCCTCCCATTCTTTTCCCTCCATATAGTGTGTATTGTAGTCTGAAAAACATATCTCAGTAAGAAAGCTTGATCACCATTCCTTCCATTCTCCACCAAACGTTCGAGAATAGTGTTCCAATCCGTCGTGTACCGACACCCAAGCAGATTTTTTGTTAAATCCATCCATATCCGTTGAGAATAAGGAAAACTGAAATAGAGGTGGTCCCTCGTTTCCACATGAGCCATATAAAGAACACACTGAGCATCCGAGAGGTAGGGCTCCATTTGCTAATTCTGTCTCCTGTAGCAAGACGATTATGGATGGTTATGTCCATGTCATGACAGAGTATTTCGGGGTAGCTCCTGGAAACCAGAGACCCTTATACCAATCCACTTTTGGAGATATGAGATCCCGTCGAGTGCCATGAACTGAGAGTAGGCTTGAAAACATCCCCTGCCTTCCATAGCCTAACATCCTCCTCATGCGATAGACCCTGCAGTTGTAGACGCATAATCTCATTCTCAGTAGCGAGCAGAGTTGAGGTTCTATGACGTCGCCACCGATACCTTTGTACTGCATACTGTACTATTGAATTCACATTGATGCCGAGATCAATAGTACCACGAAGGCCAGTGATATCAATGATCGTTCCTAGTGGTGACCATTCATCGTACCAAAAGGAAGCCTGCTCAATTCCTTATTTCAGTTTGAGAGAGAGAGAGCTAGCAAGATTCTTGTATTTTAGAAGCTTTTGTAAGATTAACTTTTATGATTTCAATTATGAAATCTACCAAAGACCAAACTAGAGAGAAAGTCTTTTCACAATTAATGCCTTCTTTTCTGGGTGAGACCTTTAACAACAAGGCGAGCCTTGGACCTTTCGAGTCATGTTTAGTCTTAAAGACCATTTACAACCAACGGTATTGAAACCATCAGGCAACTCTACTAAGTACTAAACTTCATTATCACCCATAGATTTTTACGTCTTTGTGGCATCAACCTTTTCCAGAATTGTCACTTTCCATGAATTTTTTGAATGAGATCGGGTCTTCATCAATGTTTAAGCCACATTCACTTTCTATAGCAACCACATAATCATTTGATATGGCAGATCTTCTTTCCCTTTCAGATCGCTTTAAAGTTACTTGTGGTTCACTATCCTCTAATTGAATTGTGACAAGTTCATTGACTATATATTTTAGCTAGTGAGATCAGTGCAACCACATGTTGTTCGATTGTGTAGAAACAACTACCTCAAGTGCAACTTCAGGTGAATGAACTTTCAACCCGAATTTCACTAGTGTCCACCCTTTTGCAGTTCACAACTCCCACTAGTTTCACCATTCTCAATGAACCTAAGATTACCCGATTCAACTATTCTCGTACTATGGTTAAAACGATAAAAGTTTATACCCTTTTTATTTTTTTTTAAGGATAGCCGATAAAAAATAATCCATTGACAGCCGTAGGATCAAGTTTCTTTTTCATGTGGGTTATATAGCCTTATTTCTGATGAGCAACCCCATACACGTAGATGCTTCAAACTAGGTTTCTTTCCATTCATAGTTCGTAAGGGATCTTAGGAACTTCCTAACTAGGAACCTGGTTCAACACATACGTTGCAGTTCTTAATGCATATATATATACCCACAACTAAAGAAGTAAAGAGCAATTACTTAACATGCTTCTAACCATCTCTATTATAGTATGATTCTGCCTCTCTACTACACCATTATGCTAAAGAGTATTGGACATACTGTATTGTACACAAATGCCTATACTTTGAAGTAACTTTCCATAGAGCTCAGCTCACCTCTATCAGATCTCACTACTTTTACTTTTCTATCTAGCCGTCTTTCCATCTTATCAGTGAACACCTTTAGGACATCCACAAACTTAGACCTTTCATGCAGTAGATAAGTATATACATATTGTGAGTAATCATCAATAAAGGTGATGAGGTCCTTTTCACTGCTTCATGAAGGAGCATCGAAAGGGCCACATATATCGGTGTGTATTAACCTAAGAAACTGAGTGCTTCTTGTGTCTGGTTTCTTTATAGTATGTTTAGTCTGCTTTCCTTTAATGCAGTCTATACATACATGTAGGTCACTAAAATCCAATTGAGGAGCAATTTCACCCTTCACCAACCCCATTCTTTCTTTGGAAATGTGACCTAGTCTTTGATGCCACAAGAAACCGAACTTTCATTAGATGTGCTATGCTTAATGCTTCTACTTTCAACCGCCAAGTAATACTCGACATTTCAACAAGATTTTCTTTCATAGCAAACAAAACTTTAATGTTTACCTTCTTATGAAAACAACCCTTCCTTTTAGGACAATCCCACTTGAAGAGTCTCATTTTATTGCAAAAGAAACACTTCGTTTCCTTTCGGATTTGACTTTCAAGTCTTTTCAGGAAAAACTTGTTATTCCTTTTGTTCTTTCTACTTGGGATTCTTTTGCTACTACTGACACTTCCAAAACCTACGAGGTTAGCAACTTGATCTTTCATCTTCTTTGATTTCTTCTCCCCTTGAATAAACATAGCCTTTAATTCTTTAATGTTTCATTATCTTTACTGGTGTTGTAATTCACCTGAAACTGACTAAATTCAAGAGGTATAGAACTCATGATGAACTGGACCAGAAACTGTTCATGCACCTCTATTCCTAAGGTCTTTAACTTTGCAGCCAGATTAGACATGTGGGTCACATGATCACGAATTGGCTGGGACCAGTCAACCATTTTCATAGTTAGCTCATTTATGAGATTTTCCTACATTTGACTTACAACCAAATCCGACTATAAACACTCCTTAAATCTACTCTATAAATTTCTTATGTTTCTCTGTTTTAGACATCGATGACTTAATACTTTCTGTCATCAAAACCTCATAAGGTTCAAACCCAGCTTATTAGATTTGCTCTTATCTCTTACATTGAGATTTTGTTATATTGTGAGCTATCTTCTGTAATGGCTAAGGGTACCACATCAATTATCATGGTGAAGTCCAATAACAATACACCTAGTGTAAACCAGATCTTTTCGGACCACTTGTCATAATCAAGTGCATTGAACTTTCCAACAGAGTGAGCAAATGCAAATACATTTGATGAAGCTGCAAACTTTTATACATACTTTCCCTTTACTATTTTGAAACTTTACTACAGATTTTAGACTTCTTATAAACTTTCAAATTTGTATTTAAGCAACCTTTGGGCAATACTTAAACACAAACACTTTTAGTGATGCTAAAATATATATATACTTTAATAACTATTCATTTCAACTCAAATCAAATAGTATGTCACCTTTGGGTATACATGCTACCAAGTATAGTTAGAAAATGATTAATCCTTTTCGTATTATTAACTATATTCAATGATCCACTTTTGGGTGATCTCCAAGAATTTAGAAAATAAAATAATTGATCATTCAAACTTTCATGTCATTTTAGCATCTCTTTAATCATGATCAATTATACTACTATAATTTTAATATTTATAAGTAAATAGCAAGATCACTTTGGTGACTAACATGTTATAAACTATATAAACATTAAAATACTAATAGGTAAAATTATCCTAAATTTATGTTAATATTTCATAACATAATTTTTTTCATTGCGTTAATATTTCATAACACAAATTACCTACTACTAAAATGCAGCGGAAGCATTTTAACCTAAATTAATCATATTTATGTCTCAAACCATATGAGACAATTAACTAAATACTTTTTTTATATTTATAATATTTTATACAACAAATTATAAATAGAGAAAATGACTAGGATAACACTTAAAAAGTTTTTGTCACAAATATAACCTTTAAGAATAAAAATGACCAAAATAGCACTTAATGTTTTATCAAAAGAAATAAATATACACTTATACCCCAATGGTAAATTAATTTAGACATTAGGGTTTAGAGTTAAGGGGTGAGGTTTAGAATTTAGGATTTAGGGTTTAGGGTTTAGGGTTTAGGGTTTAGAGTTAAGGAGTGGGGTTTAGGGTTTAGGATTTAGGGTTTAGGGTTTAGGGTTTATAGTTTAGGGTTTAGAGCTTAGGTTTTAGGATTTAGAGTTGGGAAGTGGAGTTTTGGGATAAGATTTCAAATTTTAAAAAATAAAAAAAAAAAAAAAATTTCAAAAGAAAAATTCTATTTTGGTCATTTTAGTTTTTGAGAGTTATTTTTGTGACATAAACTTAGAAAAGTGCTATTTTGGAGATTTGCCGTTAT
Source organism: Brassica oleracea var. oleracea (assembly GCF_000695525.1). Classification (NCBI taxonomy): domain Eukaryota; kingdom Viridiplantae; phylum Streptophyta; class Magnoliopsida; order Brassicales; family Brassicaceae; genus Brassica; species Brassica oleracea. Next base: position 25,825,335 of record NC_027750.1, read on the forward strand.
TAATATATATGTGTCCTAAACTTCATGGACATCATACCAAAACACATTTAACCGTAATGACACAACACTCGGTTCCTTGTGTCATGCCAATTCAGAAAAAAATACTTGTGCACATTTATTAAATTGTCATGCGAATGACAAATTCTTTTTCAAACCATGCATGCACACGTTTGTTCCACGACACAACTTTTCATTGGTGACTTTTCATACATGTGTGTAGTAAACTAGTAACCGTCAACACGTCCAGGATTTTAACCAACTGAATCAATTATTTTACTTATAATTCTGAATTCATTCACATTCATGAATCCACACAACCAGCAATTTATGTCGCCGTAACTAATTAAGTAAAATAATTAATTCTAACCAATCCTTTTGGAACAGCACTACACAAAATTCTGTAATCATGCATGTGCCTACGTTTTGTTACGTGAAACCCCACTACAATAAAAATGTGTTTTAATAGAGGACGAAAAACGCTATATAACAATACGATAGCGGTTTATGAAGCGTTATATCATTGTCCGTAATAGTAGGTCAGACACATTAGATAGCAGTTTTTTGAAATGCTACCTTATTGTTATATATTATAGCGTTTTTTGGTATGCAATTAAATATTCTTTAATATCATATTTTTTTTGCTATTATTAACATTAAATTTGGTAATTTTATAATTATTTTTAGTTTAATTATTTTAAAATAAAAACAAAATTAAAAATTAAAATTGATTTATATATTTAAGATTTCTTTATTATTTAAATTTATTTACAGTTAATTGTTTTACAAAAAAAAAAAATCTAATTAGATAAAAAAGTACTAAAACCAAATCAAATAAACCAAAACCCTAAACCAAGCTTAAACCTAATTCCTAATTAACTACCATATGTCGTCTTCTTCATCTTGTACGCCGCCGCACACCACCATGGCACCACCTACGTGGTCTTCTTCATCTTCCAGTCCTCACCAGCCCCACCACCACCTTCGTCGTTGTCTCTTCTATGCTCTTTACATCCGCCTTGATTCTTCTTCTTCGCTGTGGGATTTGAGAGTCAAGCTTCAGAGATGAGGCGTACTCGTCGTTGCATCCAGCCACCTTCATAGTCGCTCGCCGTCTTCGTGGTCTTCTTCTCCACGGAGCTTGCTCGCCGTCTTCCTGGTCTTCTTCTCCATGGAGCTTGAGAGGAAGCGTACAGAGTTTCCATGGCTATTGAACAGAGGCGTCGATCCTCCTCTCCAATATTTTTCTTCACTTCTTGGACCCAAACTCAAATAAAAATCAGATCTACTTTGTTGTTTCAGTGAATGTACAGAGACAAATTAAAAATCGTAGAAGAAGAAGAACATAGAAAAAAAAAGGATAGAAGAATAGTAGATCTCAGATCAATTGGGAGTAAAGAAAGAGGGAGAATGATTTTAGGCCTTTCAGATCAAAAAGAATCAATGGCTAAAAAGTGTGATCCTTATGAAAAAAAATTAACCAATAAGAAAATAGGTTAAAAATAGATAAAAGATTAGTTTTATCCCTTGGATTAGAATCAATCAAAGGCCATTAAAAAGAAAATTAAAACTGTTTCTACATTTATTTTAGATTTCTTTTTAAAATTTCTAAATTTAAAGATTAGATTTAAATTTTTTAACGTTGACAAAAAAAGATTTAGAATTTTTACAATTTTAAAATTTTAGATTTGAAAATTATATCTAGTGGATGTATGGTTTATATATGTTTGATGTTAGGAATTAGGGTATAAAGTTTAATTGAGAAATTAAAGTTTGTATGTTTGGAAGTTACATATAATAAATTTCTTTTGGTTTTAACGTGTATGTTTTAGTATTAAAATTTTATAACTATCAAATATGAAGTTTAAGATTTTAGATTTAGAGATTATGCATGATATTGGATTTAATGTATATAGGTTTGGTGTTTAATTTTAAAATATTTAAATTGATAATTTTATATTTAAGATTTGAAGTTTAAGTTCTAAAATATTATAAAGACTATTAGTGTATTAGTGTTTAACTTTTTCTTTTTGGAGTATAGGGTTCAGAAGTTTGTTTAGGGTTTAGGGATTCAAAAAGTACGCTATTATAGCGTTTATTATTTTATGTGCTATTAAATGTATGCTATCATAGCATTTCGATTGATGCCGCTCAATCATAGCGTTTCTAAAAATACAAACGCTATCTAATACTAACGGATATATCAACCATAGCAGAAAGCGAAAAAACGTTATACTGGTCTGCTATTAAAACGTATTTTTCTTGTAGTGCCCAGATTTCACGTTGACACTTTTAAATAAATAGATTATACTCTTATACGACATGCTACGTTCATTTATGCGTACCTTTGCATTAATTAAGAAAAGCTTTTATTGCACATGTTTTTTTTTTTTTTTGTAACTTATTCACATGTTTTTCTTCTTCGTTGTTGCTTTACTTTATGTTAATGGTGTACACCAAGTCGCTAATAACTTTTAAAGACAACAACGCTTTTCTTGATGGCATAATTTCCGTCAATATTAAACACACTACCGTATAGTTACGATGCCGTTCTTATGAGATTACGAGTTCGTACGTTCCCGATCGTTTCAATAAATAAATCATGAACACAGTTTAAAACGGTTAAGCCGTATATGTTCATAATATTTGAAGCGCCTAATGGGTGAATTAATAAATCTAGAATGGCTCTGATACCAAATGTAAGATTAACTTTTAT
>NC_027750.1:25828147-25834960 GCF_000695525.1 Brassica oleracea var. oleracea
CGGAATAACGATATTCCGACGAAATTCCGACGATTTTTTCCCTCAGAGTCCTTGATGTTTTCTTGTAGTGTTATCTTAATTCAACCCTAACAGTTTTCTAAAAGAAGAAGAGAGAAACACTAACCTTGATCCATGTTTGGATACAATTCCACCGATTGATCTTTTCGATCCTTACTTTCAAGATTCCTTTGATGGAGAGGAATCAACAGTGTCTTTCTCTCTTTGACATTGTCTTTTGTTACGTTAATCCATTACAAAGGAGGGAACATGTGGTTTATATATTTATGTTAATGGTTGTGATATCAATGGTTGTGATGGTTCACGACAATTACCATGTAACCACTTTTCTATGTAGCCACCTTTTATGTCACCCCCATTTACATGTATATAGTATCATCTTTATGTAGTTAATATAAACCAACTACAAATACTATATACACATATAAATAAACAATAGAGAAATACACTAATACTAAAATGGTAAGGATAGAGGGTTATCAATACACCCGATACTAATACTTTAATCGAAACAAATCCATCACGGTATCGTCTTTTATATTAGAATCCATAATATTAATATGAACTTGATCTTTATATTGAACCAATAGACACATATGTCAGCTTTTTCTAAATCCAGGAACCCAAGGCGCTCTTGTCGTTCGTTTGACAGAATGATCCTTTATTCAAAGTGAATCTTATTAAGTTTTGCTCATCATTTATTCAAAGTGAACCAGTAAGAGTTCCAAGTACATATATTTGATGGAGTGTTCAGGAAAAAAAAAGTAGAATACATAACAAGTAAAATTTAGAGTGTTCAGAGGGGAATTGGATGGAGGAACAAAGAGGTAATGATGTCTTTGAGATTTCCAAGGGGTTCAGTGTATCCGTCGCCTTCCTTGTACATCACATCAAACGTTCGAGAAATGTTGAGGCATCGCATCAGGACCTGTCGTGGTACACACACTGTCGTCAAAAACTCCTCCATTATTATCTTTTGGTTTTCTCTATATATCTTATTAAATTCTTCCACGGTTTCTTCTTTAGTAACACCATGTTGCTTCATGTAGCAGTTGACCCCATTTGCCACCTCTCCTCTCTTCATCTCTAACTGCATCGTTCATGTTAATATTCTTTTACCGTAATGTTTGATATCCAAGACGGTAAAAAATCAAGGAAATGCGAAAATTCCCTCATTCGTTTACCATACCTCGTAGGTGGCTATGTCGTTTGTCACACCGTACATAGCACACAAGGCTTGAAAGATTCTGGGCTTGGAGTTAAGCCATTCGAAGAATGATTTCTCGTCACAATCTTCCATCGCTATAAAGCTGTATGATGCAAAATCATCCATCCCCGCGGCGACCATCCCAACCTCCATATACTCCTCAAAAGTTGGCACATGCCCTGCACGTGCCCAGTTTGATATTGCTAGGTATGCTCTCCCTAGGCTCTTTAACTACAGTTTTCATTCATTTTTTTTTTAAATAAAGCTGTAGGCTTTGATCCGTGACATAATATTAGAGTTATATTACAATAAAAATAATTCAACGTAACTGGTGTTAAAAATTGTTGATTTATATAATGGATTTGCTGTAAAATATGAGTTATTATTTTGCTAAAATAATTGATTGATAACTTTTTAGATGTATAAATTGTAATATATATTATTTAAAAGAAAATTATAAATAATATTTACTACTAAATTTAGGAAAAAATATTTAGAGAAAATTTAGATATTAAATTAAACTTACTAAACATAATCATATATATATATATATATATATATATATATATATAAGACTCCCATATATACAAATAATTTTATGTACATAAAATTTTTAGTTGCAAAAAAACTAAACTTAAAATCATAGAAACAATTTTGATTAACTAACTAAAATGAAAATAATAAAAAATTGAAAAAAATTCTTTGTCTAACAAATAGATAGCTATATCAAATTATTAAAAATATTTTATTAATAAAAAGTAAATGTGAACAACTATATGACCATGTATTATAAAGTGTCAAACTGGTTAAAAATAAAAAAAATGGAGAATTTAGTAGAAACCCAAATTTTTAACTTAATACTTGATTTTTTTATGTTAATTTAATATTTGAATTATTTCCTTGCAAACAGTATAACTCAAAATTGCAAATCAATTATATATTATAACTCAAACGTAATTTTAAAAATTCAAAATAAATTTATATTTAGTAAAATTTTGAGTTATATGCATGATTCAAAAAATCATGTTATCAATCAAAGCTAGGTTACTCAATTTGTTACCTTTCAGATATATCAACTGCGTTCGTATTAATTAAAATATGAAAGTTATTCTAAATTGGGGTTGGCTAATTAAAATATGAAAGTTATTCTAAATTGGGGTTGGCATACTTAATTTTCAAGTCAAATCATAGATTTTATAAATTTATAGGGGTCAACAAACTCCTTGCCATCGAATTCTTTTTAATTCTTTTAAAAGTTATTTTTGAGTTCATCCCCTAAAATAAATATGTAGCTTCACCTCTTAAATAATAACCAACTAGTTGATAATCCGCGCGCATGCGCAGAGCGAAAATTTTCTAATAAAGTTTGCTTGGAAAGTTTGTGTCATACGTTAGATTTTGTATATAGTATTGGACCTCAGATATAAGGTTGCACACTAAAAGGCCATCAATGTAGAAATGATGATATTTTTAAAGCCTATTGTATTTACTATTAGACTTGAGTTACATATAATGAACATATGTTCTTAGAAGAAAAAACATGATATATTATTGTCTTGTTAAAAATTAATACGACTTTGAGAGTCATTGGAGGCATATGTGTATATAAATTCACTAATATATTATATTTCTATGTTAGCTATACATCATGCCATAAAGTTTAAGTTAAATTCTTCGTATAATAATAATTGTAATTAAGCAAATATAGTAAGTTCCCTTTACAAAAGAATTATAAGCCAACAAATAAAACCAGTAAATATCAAATAGTATTGCCTTTGCTGTATAATGATATACTTATAATATCTTATATGCAAAAATGTATCGGACTGGTTCAATATCTAACTGGTTTATAAAATAACAGGCGTTTTGGTATTCTCAGTTGAGATCCGCACTTTGCGCGGAGTGAAATTTTTTTTAAACACATATTGTTAACTAACAGAAAAAACTAACGATGTAATTTGTTGTTTGGTTGTTACTAAACAAGAAAACACCATTTCAAAAAAAAAAAAACTTGATCCTACAAACACATACATGCTTTAAATCGATGGATAAAAAATCCAATACTTACAATTAAAGGGAGGCAGGCTTTTGTTTATAAACGATTATGGGCTTAGGATACACAACCCATTTGATTAGAGTTATTTTCTTTATTCACAATTATTAGGTGTGTAAATTAATATCTTAATTTAAATCATAAATGTACAATTGTAAATCAATTCATTAAAATTGTAAATCAATTCATTAATAACCGAATCCAATATTAATGCACACACATATATATATATAAATTATTGTTAGGTATATAAGTCGATTACTATATTTTTTTGGTAAGTTCTTAATATTTCATTTTCACAATCAATACGTAATTTATTTGAAATGGTATTGTTTCGCTAAACAATTATATTCACTTGATTCTCGAGTAATTATGATATATATTACATTATTATAATGCCTAATATTGCATTAATATTTATATTATATAATTGAAAAACAAATCGCAGATTTTATTGTTACAATATAAAAATTTTAAAAAATTATGTTTTGTAAATAACTATTGGGGTACATCTAGAACATTCATTTTTGTGTCTATCTTAAATCAAAAATTGAACTAAAAAGGGAATTTGAACAATAAAACATTTCTAAACATAGAAAATGTTTTTACTACAAAAGAGAACTTATATAAATCTAATACGACGTCAAATTATTACATAGTTTTTAAGAAAAGATTGTGAATTATGAAAAAAGATATGAGGAGTTAATGTAAAACTGACTATATGATCAATGTAAATTATATGGTTTGTTCCGAAAGCCGCCACATATGGTAATTTTCACTTATATCTTTCCATTTACAAATTTTATAACACTCACATAGCATATTTATTTTAAATATTGAAAGTGACGGAAACCATATATACACTATTTTTTTAATATATTAATTTTTAGTCTTGTTTAAAGTATGAAATACACAATAAATTTTATGTGTAATCTACTGTTTGGCCATGAAGTCAATTTCATTATTTATAGGTTATTATACATTTTCCTGATTAACGATAATATGTGTTATAGTTAGTAGCTAAACATATTTTAAAGTTTGAGCCAATATATAAGAAATAATATATATATATATATATATATTTTATTTTATTTTGTAACTGAGAAATAATATATATGAGAAATCAGTTTTCGAATACAAAATAATAAAGTTACATAACATTGATATAAAAGAAACGTACATGTAGACAAATATACATATGGTTGTGTCTAATATATAATAAACATACATATATACACATATCAATTTTTTTCCTTCAATATTATATACATAATAAAATGTTATGTGGGACAATGGTTAGGCTTTCTGCAATACATATCTAATATATAAAAAACGTAAATGTAGACACCTAAAAAAATTTCTTGAATAAATATTCTACATAATATATAATACATTATGTTTCAAATGATTCGACTTTTCAAGTTTTTGATTACTAAATTATTTATCCCAAGTGTTCTATGTTTAACTATTCTTATAAATTGATTACATATCTACTATTGACCTAGTAGTTTGATTAATTACTATAATCTAGGATCAAATATAACTAATGTTTTTATATATTTGATAGTGATTTGATAAATACAAACATATATATGTATGTGTTAACAACTGTTATATTATATCAAACTATGTAAAGCAATGTGTGCTTGTTATAATTAATAGAACATACAATGATTCTGTTATTAATAAACCAGTTTCAATCTAAGATGAATTATGTCGATGGAAACAATTATTATGTTTTAGAAGCTATTGTATTGCATTTAATGAAAATGCACATCATATTATTTTGAGCGGTCCATGCGATGGCATAGTTGTTATTTTCGTAGTAACATAAAGAGAATTAAATAAAAAGTCTCAGGAAAGTGACACATAAGCATACTTCTAAAATTTGTCATTTAAAAAATATTCGATGATTAATATATAGGGGATAAAAAATTGCCGCATCATATTTTGTTTATGGAAAAAAAAAATTAATTGCCAAAAAAAATTGACATTATAAAATTCTAAACCCTAAATCTTATAATTCAAACTCTAAATATTAAAACCTAAATCCTATGATTAATACTAAACCATATACCTCAAACTCTAAAACACTAAACCCTAAACTATAGATCCTAAACCTTAGTGTTAACCTTCAATCCTAAGGTTAACCCTAAACTCTAGGGTATCCCTAAACCTTAGGATTTAAAATTTAGGGTGTAGGTTTTTAGGGTTTACGGTTTTGTTGACAGTGTTTAGGGTTTAGAGTTAATTCTTTTTTTTGGTAGGAGGAGGAGGACTAACCGTCAAACCTAAACACTGTAACTAAAACCCTAAATCCTAAAAATCATAAACCCTAAACTTTAAATCCTAGAGTTTAGGATTAATCCTAGGGTTTAGGATTAATCCTAAGGTTTATGGTTTAGTGTTTAGAGTTTGAACTATAGGGTTTAGTGTTAACCCTACGGTTTAGGATTTAGTATTTAGAATTTGAATTATAAGGTTTAGGATCTAGAGTTTAGGATCTAGAGTTTTATAATATAAATTTTTATTAGTTATTTTTAAAAAAGAGTAAACCAAAGAATAACTCTTCTTTTTATGGGTTACCTCATCTATCGTGTGTTGTACACTAGCTGTTCTTCCTCGGGGCTTCATCTCTCTTTCAATATCTCCCATAGTTTCCAATAAAGTTCGGGCGACTATTCTTAAATATCCTGGTAATTCTTCAATGGCACCAAGATCCCACCTGCCCATTTTTCCATGCATATTTCTTGTTAAATGTATTAACATTCAAAGACAAAGTGACTTCAAACTAAAGTTGGCAAAAGAATTTCTACAAAGCAAATACGTTATGTAGATGCATCACTATACCTTTGCAAAAAATCAATGAGACTTTTAACTTCAGGAAAAGTTCCATATGCATCACAGGTGTCATCCAAAATGACCCCGATAATGATAATTTTAGTCATTATAATTCTCCCAAGTGAATAACGTGGCTCCAAATAGGGATTTTTGCAAAATTGACCTACAACTTAAAAGTCAAACACAAAACTAACCTCATTTTTTTTTGAAAATTGGTTTTGTCTTATTCACCCCACAAGTTCATATAATTTACGAAAATGCCATCAATTTTTTTTTTTTTTTTCGAAAATGACATCTTTACTCTCTCACCCTCATCATCTTCAACTAATTACAAGATTGCCATTGTCATCAATACCACAACCACCATGAACAACCAATTTGAAGCTCTTAATGCTCCCAAAATCGATTTACCCTTCTTCTTTTTCCATTCTTGTGAACTAAACACAACATATCTCTCACTTTCTCTCCACAATGAGCTAAAAAACCCCAAGATTTTGATTCTACATTTTTTATGGTTCATAGAGTCGTAGAAGCTAACGATTCTTGGTGGGTTACTTTCGTTTGTGATTCTGTGTGCTTGGAGAAGCCTTATGTATGCTAAGGAACTTATCTCACCAATTTAAGGTATGACATCGAGTTTTTTTCCAGATCTGTTCGTCAGACGACTTACTTGGGAAGTCGTCTGGCTGTAGAC
>NC_027750.1:25837167-25847193 GCF_000695525.1 Brassica oleracea var. oleracea
GTCCAGACGACTTCCAACATCTCAGACGACTCAGACGATTTACTGGGGCTATATTCGTAAAAATGGCTTCTGTTTTTTTGTTTGGTCACAAGGGGTTGAGCTGTAATTTCACTAGGCTTTTAGATTAGTTTTGCATTTGATTCAAGTTTGGGTATAGGTTTGGGATTAAAATCAAGTTGTGGATTAGTTTTGGCAAAAACCCCCTCGAAATATACCCCTATAGCAGGGAAATATGTTTCCACAATTCTATCCCTCACGTAAGGAAGCTTCGAGGGCACATCTATGTTCTTCCACCACCTGCAAAGAAAAAACAAAATATACTTAAAACGCATGTAAATATGAAAGAACATTTTTAAATATTATCCTTCAACTTCCCTTAAAGCAAAAAAAAAAAAAAGCTTAGCTTAAAGCATCTTCACCCTTAATAACATAAGATGAGTCTTAAATTTTTTTTGATAATATTATTATTTTATTGAATGAAAACCTCAAATAGTTGAAAAATTGACTAAATTTTTTATATGAAAAACTTTTGGATAAATTTCTAACTATTTTAGATACTCGACGAAAATAATTTGTAAGAAATTGAGAGATTTATGCGAGATACCAAGGATGGAAGTGATCTTACAACTTAATAAAACTTGCACAGAAAAAAACTTAATAAAACTTCTAACTTTTAGGCACCTGCTTTTAAGTTCTACTAGGCTTGAGCATTCAAGGGCCTCGCCGGGTAGGTTTGGGTAAAATGGGTTTTAGGATTTTCGGTTCTTAGCTAAGAAGCCCCATCCGGCTAATATGAAATTTCAGTATGTTCTCGATCCGGAATCCGTCGGATCTGTTCGGTTCTTTGTAACAAGATCCGCAAAGATCCGAAGATAAATGTGTCCGGTTCGGGTCCGGGTTTTGTAACCAAAAAACCCGAATATAATTTAACTAAACCGGAAAATAGCTTAACAACCCTATGAAATCCGAAAATAAACATTGATAACAAAGTTTTTTTTGTAAACATCTTTTTTTTTTTGATCAAGTGTAAACATCTATTTATAACAAAGTTTTTTTGTAATCCAGCTGCAAATATAAAAAAACAAGAAATTCAGAGAACAATGAAAAGTGAAACATAGGACATGCAAATATAGACTATGAGTTAGTCTGTTAATGAAAAAAACGAATCAGAAGACATGCAATAAAAGACGTTTGATCGAATATTCCAATTCTCAGATGACGAGAAGGAGAGGCAAAGAGATTTATGGTTTCCAATTGGTGGTTAAAAGATTGAATCAAAAAGCTTTTCTGGGATTAGGGTTTGGTCGCACAAGGAGAATCAGAACAGAGGAGGGAGATGAATACATGTACATACATTACATACGGTCGGTTTACTCGGGTGCTTGGTTCGGATCTCGGTTTACAACCGACTCGACCCGATATCCGAAAGCCAGGAGCTAGTTACCCATTCGGTGGTTTCTCATGGTCCAGGCCTAAGTTCTACGATGCCACCTAGCTAATAAAGTTTACAGGATCAGCTAGTTCATTAAATTCACATATGAGTTGAATCTAGCCAGTCTTAACAGATATCCATCCAACTATTTGATTTAGAAATACTACATTGATCGAGATGAAACCTTATAATTAAAGAAGATTCATATCCCCCGATTGGTTTTGACCAAACCGCAACGTTAATTTTTAACAAACACAAGAAAAGTAGAGTGCCGTACTTGGTGAGAGTTTTGATCTCTTGGATGTAAAGCAGTCGGCAGTAGTTGAAGCTGAGCTTTGCAAACCTAAGAAGCAACTCATCATGACCTTCTTCATGGTCGTAGAAAGAAACATATTCTCTTGCGGCCAGTATTTCCATGTTATGACATCGAGATCTATACAAGGCGTTGCGAATATGTGTCATAAGATGGGGAGGAAGAGTACTCGTTTCTTGGACTGCAAAGCACTCCAACTGGTTTCTAGTGAAACTCAGGGCCTCCTCTATTATATCTTCAGAGGGTGTACCAAATTGTGCTGCATGGTACAGCTGTAGCATTCCTCTAACATCTCCGGCTAGATTCTCCTTGAACCTCCCATCTTCGCCTTTGAATCTTTCGAAGGCATCTATAATTAATGAAACCCATATAGTCATCAGAATGTTTTGTGTATATATGTGATGAACCGAGGAAAATGATGTTCTTACCGCAAGACATCTTGTGACCGTATAGTCTAAAGACCTCAAACATGAGTGAGATGGTTTCCAAGTCATCTTCCTTGGCTATTATGTCATTCAATTTCCCAAAAGCTTGATCTAGAATCTCTTCGATTTCCTTGTCGAAGTAATGCGAAATGCCGAGGCTGATAAGCAGATGAATTATACGAATCTTCTCCTTGTCGCCAATGTGAGGAGACATGAGTCTGTTTCTCACGTTTGGCTTCATCATAGATTCAATCTCTTTTGCTAGTCCATCAGATTCCTACAAGTTAAAGGGGGCATCATTAGTGGTGAGAGAATCCATAATGATAAAATGGTATTGAATGTATAATTATATTTCCAATAGAATAAACCACTAAAAATTGTTGTAGCAATAGAATTTCTCAAAAGTTTTTTTTCTTCTCAAAAGTTTGCAAGAAGTTCTTCATTTAAAGACTTTCTTTTATAATTTTTTATTTTAGAAACTCCTCTAAAAATTTCTTTGGAGATCACAAATGCTAATTGCTTAAGATACAAGAATTAGCTGATCAAGAATCATCTTCTCTACAACATGACACGTGGATGAGTCAGATGTATACTTACGGATTGGTCAACCGAGAAGGAGAGGAAAAAATCTCCCCAAAAAGAGGGGAAAAACTGAGTCAGAGGACGACTACTCTCCAGATCATCATCACTAGCACTCTTAGTAGCCCTCACACAGAACAATTCGTGTTTCTTCTGCCTTCGAGAAAGACGTTTTTTTTGGAAGCAAACATTGAGGAACGAGGGAGACTTTGGTCTTAAGACAGATTGGAACTTTGCAAGCGTGAAGGGAACTTCTGAGACCGAAACTCATTCTTGATACTTCCATTTTTCGTGACAGACAAAAGGGATATGCAATATCAAAGGTACTCAGTTCTTCTGTTTTGATTTGCTTTCTCTGTAATGCCTTCTGTTCGAAGTAGGGAGTCTGAAACATTATATAGCACTAAAATAAACTAGAGGTCTGAAAAGCTTTTAAAACATGAAAAAGTATTTTAAAATCTTGTAAAATTTATTATAAAAACCAATGTTATTTTTTCCAAAAGAGAAACTAATGCTACATAAAAGTCATCGATCGATGAGACACATTAACCATAATTTCCGGAAAGAGACTAATTTACTCGATTAGGATTTCGATACACATGGTATCTGGGGAAAGTGTCAGACTATCTTTTCATGGAAACCCACTAGATCATGCATGTTCTATTTAACGTTTCCACATGTTGTGCTATCATGACTTAATTGTGTAACGTGTTGCATTTAGTTCTAGGCAGTAGCGGCCCTGGGTACAAGCGGTGGAAGCAGCTGCTTTCGGTTCTATTTAGAATAGATAATATTTCGGCCTTTATTTTTGTAAATTCTTCATTAGAGTAGTTAGTTTACGGTTTTAAATTGTTAGCCTGAAGTGAGCAGTTCGACTACAGCCGGCCACCATTTATTTTTCATGTAGAAACAAGCTCAAATTTTTTCATTTTTTGCTTCCAGCCCATAATTTTTCCGGGCGGGGCCTGGTTCTAGGGCTTGTACCCATGAAAAGTGGCAAAATAGGAGAAGAAGTGTAGTTTCTTAAAGGTAATTAACATTTTTCTTTCTTATTATAGTATACGACCTAAACAAGAAATTGAAAAGTTTGAATAAACAAGACAAGAGATCCAACTCAAGAGTACATTTCTGCCGAGACTCAATTATTTCTACATGCAATGTAGCTAGCCAGAGCCACTAGAGGAGCCGCCTTATCAGAATCAAGCCCTCGAAGCTGTTCCTCTGCTTCTCTGCTCAATTTCTCCGCAAGTTCCCTCGATTTCTCCAAACCAATCAGCCTCGGATACGTTACTTTTCCGGCGACAACGTCTTGTCCGGCGTTCTTACCTAATTCCTCGGAAGATTTTGTCACGTCAAGAATATCATCAACCACTTGAAACAAAAGGCCAATGCATCTGGCATACTTTCTAAGCTTGTCGATCTCTTCCTCTATGCCACCTCCCATTATGGCTCCTATAACCGTCGCTGCCTCCAACAAAGCCGCTGTTTTGTGGAGGTGAATGAACTCTAGGCGGTCCAATCCGACGTCGTCCGGATTCAACCCTTGGCTTCGTAGGTCAACCACTTGCCCAGCCACTAGCCCTTTTGTCCCAATGGCCTTTGCAAGCTCAATCACAGCATGGATCATCCTCTCTGGGGCGATCAAGCCACTCGACATGACGGTCATATGCTCAAACGCCAAAGAAAGGAGTGCATCACCTGCCAAAACCGCCATAGCTTCTCCAAATACCTTGTTGAGTAAAAGAAATGGTTCAGCGGTAGTGAGCATACATTTAATATTAATTAATGATTCAACTCTGGTTAGCATTTCTTTGAGCCTTCATATGTTTTAACAACATACCTTGTGTTGGACTCATGGCCCGGATCTGAGATTTTGGAGGCTTGAAATATTTCTTAAAAGTTTTAGATTTTTTTCCTTTAATTTAGGAACCTATGCATATGTAAAAAATCTCCAAAAGTTTTAGCCAAATCCGATCCTGGTTGGGCTTCGGCCAGTTTTTAAAAACATACCTTGTGGTTGGTAGGCTTGCCTCTGCGGAGGTCGGCATTGTCCATGCATGGAAGGTCGTCATGGATAAGAGAGCTCGTGTGGATCATCTCGACAGCGCAAGCGGCTGACATGGCAGTGGCCTCGTCGCCACCCACAAGCTCGCATGCAGCAATGCAGAGCAGCGATCTCACACGTTTTCCGCCAGCTAGCAGTGAGTACCGCACCGCCTCTTGGATCGTGAGAGGTTTCAAAAGCGGTAAGGAAACGTCGAGAGCCGCGTTTACAGATTCGGCTTTACCGATCATATACGACTTAAAGTCAAAGGTCGTGCTGTGATCTTTGCATTTCCCTTCTGGTGGAATCATGTCTCCGCTTCGTGAGGTGACAGCAGACGAGAGAGACAAAACGGTGCGTTTTGGGAGACTCTTGACGGAGGATATGGAGGTGTATCTTCTTCCTTTGGACTGGATGAAGAGGAAGGAGAAGCTGAGATTCACAGTGTTCATGGCTGATCCACCTTCTCCAGTATAATTTTATAATTGGGTTTGCCCATTGAGAGCATGTGAAGCTCTTAATAGGTTTCTTGGACTTGAAAGCAACGAAGTTCAACGTCTTTCATATTATTTTAAATTGTATAACTTGGGAACAAGTTATATATGGATATTCAATTATGAGATGAAAGAGCCACAGTCTATCATATACTATTGGTGGAAATTCTAGAAAGAAAAATTGGCTTCTTTAAGGAATGTAAATATATTCGACTCAGAACAATTAATCGTGTTTTTTTCGTGACAAAACTAGTCATTTGATGATAAAAAAAACTAGTCATTATTTTGTCACAAATATAATGTAGTTATAAATAGATACAATTTGCTACGATATATTTATGGCTAATTAGACATATTGGAAAACATGGCAAAATCATGTTCACTTTGCTATGAATTTGTTACTATATTTTCGTGATTATTTGAAATCCTAAATTCTAAACATAGATCTTAAATCCTAAATTTAAATATCATAACATATCTAAGAAACTAACATTTTACGAAAAAATTACAAGTTTTATTTTTAAAAATTATAACCTCAGTTGAAACTTAATCTTAAACTATATTTTCCCCAAACACAAACATTAAATCATAAAATTTAACTCCTAGTCTTTAACCTACTTTTAATTAATAAATCTAGCCATAGAATTAAAAATATAATCATTAACTAAAATCATATATATATAATTATTTGAAAAACTTAACCTCTTACTTTTAATTTAAACCTCAAATCCTATTTTCTAAACTCCAAAATCATAAATGTAATCCTTAACTTTTAAGTTTTTTATTTAAACTAAATCAAAACCAAATATAACCATAAAAACAATATAGAAATCTTAAAAATATTTTCAACATATTCATTTGAAAAACTGACTAATAAAATATGGGGAATAGTTATTTTCCCCGTGTTTATCAATTTATTACTAATTTAACTATAATTTTCTTTTAATTACCAGTTTAAATTTTGTACCAAATTTACCTATAACTATTTTGTTAACAACAAAATACTTACAAAATACTATTAATATATTTTTGAAATAATAACGATTTTACCATCGACAAACTTATTTTGTCGATATTTTATGTATCGACGAACTTTAATTATTTCTCTTTTTGGTGACAGACTTATTTTAAAATTTATATAGACTTAACTAGATTTCCACCCATAGAATTGAAAATAATTATAAATTTAATTAAAAATACTAAAAATATTTTCGCCCATTTTTATGTATCCAAAAAAGTATTTTTCTCACTTTTTAAAAACAATATAAATACAAAAAAAAATTAAATTAAATTGAAATAATAGAAACGCTAAAATATATCTATTATATTTTTAAGGGGTTCTTTAAAAAATGACTCAAAATTTCAAGTCAAACACAAAAATAACCTATGTTTTATTTCGAAACTTTGTTTTGTCCTATTACCTTAGAAGTTCTAGTTATTCACGAAAATGCCATTACTTTTTTTTCGTAAATAAGGCTTTTACCTTACCATCCTCATCTTCACCAAATATTTACAACTTTGCCATTGACATCAATACCTCAACCACCATGAACTACCCAATTGAGAGTGTTAATGGCTTAAAGTTTCGATTTTTTCTCATCCTTTCTCTTTTCCTATTCACACAAACCACATATCTTACACTTTCTTTCAAAATTCATCAAAAAAACTAAAGATTTTGATTACAAATTATGTAAGGTTCATAAGCTCACGATTCTTGGTGATTAACGAGTAGGTAGTTGTTGTAGTGAAATTCTGGGTGATTGGAGAAACTACGCAAGTCATCTCACGAGTTCAAGGTATGAAATCGCGAACTACATTTTATTTTTCAGATTTGTTCGACAAAGAAGACTTCTTTAGAAGTCTTCTTCATCGAGTTTTGCAATTGACCTTTTGTGTGTTTTTAATAGAAGACTTCCCTAGAAGTCTTCTAACTTTCCTTTGTAAACAAAAAATTTCGAAATTTCCAGAGAAGACTTCTTTTCGGATAAACATGTTACTTTTAAATTTGACCGAAGTTGGTCAGAAATTTGACTTTTTGTAGAAGACTTTTAAGGAAGTCTTCCTGGAGAAAACTTCTACAGGAGTCTTCCTGGAGAAAACTTCTACAAAAGTCTTCTGTAAATCTTCCCTAAGTCTTCTTAATGCCGGAAGATGTCTGCGTGAGTTACTTTTGCAATTGAAAAATAATAGTAAAACATTTAATATCAATGAGAAGACTTATAAGAAGTCTTCTCGAGTTTAATTCTGGGTTTTGGTCAAATTTTTGCCCGCGAGATCCGACGGAAGACTTCTAAAGAAGTCTTCTCTCGAAAAGTCAATTATAGCCAGTTGCAAAAGTAACCCAGCAGAGTTCTTGCGACATTGAGAAGACTTCCGGAAGACTTAAAGAAGACTTCTTTTGAAGTATTCTCCAGGTAGACTTCCCTAGAAGTCTTCTACAAAAAATCAAAATTCTGACTAACTTCGGTCAAATTCAAAAATAACCCGTTTATCCGAGAAGACTTCTAAAAGTAAGCCAATATTTACAAAGGAAGACTTCCGAAGATGTCTTCTGTAGAGTAGACTTCTTAAGAAGTGTTCATTCGTAAATTTGCAATTGCAAAAATGACCTAAATAGAAGACTTCTTTTGAAGTCTACACATAGTAGACTTCCTTTGAAGTCTTCCGTGGATGACTTCAAAAGAAATCTTCCGTTGATGACTTCAAAATAATTCTTCTACGTAAATCTTTATTAAACTTCAAATTTATCCAAAATTAAAATGAATTTTTAATATCTTCTTGCTAATTCATGTTTATTAGTCAATATTGGGACTACTGAATCGAATTCATAACTTAATTGGTGATAATTATGAAGTTACAAACATTGATGTTTAATAATGTTTCTAGCTAAACGGAGAAGTCTTCTATAAGTCTTCCTCATAGAAGACTTGTAGAACACTTCATAAGAACTCTTCTCCGATGATTTTGTTTTATTAAGTTGATGTTCTATGTTTGTGTTGTCTTCCTCATAAGATACAATTTTTAACTATCATGAGATTTAAAATTTCAACTTTCACTTAAAATTCAATTTTGATATTTTGTGAATTTGACTAAGGTTTTTTGAGAAGTCTTCTCTCTTAGTTTTATCAAATTTTACTAAGTTTTTGTGTTGTTGTGTTTTTGTGTTTTGTTATGTGTGGATAGAATGATTAAAATATTTTTTGGTATGTTGCATCAATAATTTTAACGAAGTCAAGTACTTTTGGAAAAACATGAACATATTTACCATTCTTTTAATTAACATCTATTAAAGTTTACAAAATAATTCACAACTAAAATATTACAGATACAAATCATAAAAAGACCATAAACAAAATTATTACACAGCTAGATATTATTCCTCAACATAGATAAGCTTGGACTCCTGATGTTAAGAGTTTTCAAAGCTCCTAAGACAAATGTTGTAGGATAGTGATTGTCGAACCAGTTCTGAGGGATATCAAAGCACCGAGAATGCAAGTACTCACTTAATCTAAGTGCAACCAATGATTTAGATGAGTTTTAAGCTATGACTAAAACTAAAAAGCAATAACAGAATGATACTTTCTTGACTAAGGGAAAAGAGAACTCATGGGCATAGAGATTAGACCTTGGGTGATCAAGTTTCGAACTAAGGATGACAAATGATCAATCAAACTATCGACCTTAAGCCTAGACACAATTCTAAGCAAGCTCTATGTCTAGATGAATGCTCATTTGCTAACATATCTCAAACATCAAATGTCTTTGGTTGAATAATATGAAAGCAATCATTACTAACAAGTTTTTAGAAATGTAAAACGTGCATAATGAAATGACCAAAAGGCCCTTAGGTAAATAGAAGTCGACCCAACAATAAACGCAGAGCTACCTCGGCATGTCGCTCCGACAAGTCGCTCCGGCCTCCGGGAGCGACCTCAGTGGGTCGCTCTGAGAGGTCGCTCCGGGCTTCGCTTCGTGTCGTCTCGCTATAGAGATGCGAGCGACCTCGGGGCGTCGCTCTGGGCAAGTCGCTCTGGGCTTCCAACGGGATGAATATGGCGAGCGACTTCACGGGGTCGCTCCAGCTAGGTCACTCTGAGAGGTGCTTTGGAGAGACCTCATGACGTCGCTGCAGAACCTCGCTCCCCTGCACTGCTCGTCCAATGATCACATATTTCACCTCCTTTGAGCTCCAAATGCATCCAAATGTCCCCAAGAACTCCATGTGGCACTCCAACACCTGATAAAGACTCATGTATGCAAAATATAACCTAAACATGGCTAAATCCTAGTCTATATGATCAAAATGCACATGGATGAATGGATAAGATAATGGAAATATGCAAGATATCAACTCCCCCAAACTTGTTCTTTTACTTGTCCACAAGTGAACTTTCTAGAACTCATAGGGAGAGAGGTTTGAAGGTGGGAGCTCATAGCCAAAAGAAACACAACTAGCACTCAATTCAACATCTAATCCAGCATGAGCACAATATCTTATTACACTCTAGCTTCTCTACGCCTATCTCAACTCTTTTTGCTCTTACACTCATCATCAAGCATCCACACATTCAAATCAACCAACTCTCACATTCATTAAGCACAAAACATCAGGTGAATTCTTGCAAATGGTAAGTTGGTCCAAGTCATTTGGTTGGGTAAGGGAAGGCTTTTATTCAGGTGAGTCAAGAGATTCAAAATATATGATCTTCAAGGTGGTTTACTCTCGAAACAAGTAG
>NC_027750.1:25848393-25848640 GCF_000695525.1 Brassica oleracea var. oleracea
AACAAAACAAAATTAAAATGACTTAGTCTCAAGCAAGTGACTAAATCTCAATGTTTAAATCTACTCAGAATTTGGCAACGGCGCCAATTTGATGTTAAGAGTTTTCAAAGATCCTAAGACAAATGTTGTAGTATAGTGATTTTCGAACCAATTCTGAGGGATATCAAAGCACCGAGAATGCAAGTACTCACTTAATCTAAGTGCAACCAATGATTTAGATGAGTTTTAAGCTATGACTAAAACTAAA
>NC_027750.1:25848862-25858218 GCF_000695525.1 Brassica oleracea var. oleracea
GATGAATATGGCGAGCGACTTCACGGGGTCGCTCCAGCTAGGTCGCTCTGAGAGGTGCTTTGGAGCGACCTCATGACGTCGCTGCAGAACCTCGCTCCCCTGCTCTGCTCGTCCAATGATCACATATTTCACCTCCTTTGAGCTCCAAATGCATCCAAATGTCCCCAAGAACTCCATGTGGCACTCCAACACCTGATAAAGACTCATGTATGCAAAATGTAACCTAAACATGGCTAAATCCTAGTCTATATGATCAAAATGCACATGGATGAATGGATAAGATAATGGAAATATGCAAGATATCAACTCCACTTCACATCATATTTTTGTACCACTTTGGGCAGAAGACTTTGGAAGACTTTCTGAAGACTTCCCAAGAAGTCTTCTAGCATAAAATTCATTTGAAGATTTCCCAAGAAGTTTTCTGAGAGTCTTTCGAGAGTCTTCCAAGAATTATCCCAGAATTCTTCCAAAATTTGTCTCAAATCTGAAAAATCTGCATATTCAAAAGCATTCAAATGACTTCAAAATAGAGAAGACTTCAAAAATAAATTTTTAGATAATAAACAAAACAGTTACATTAGGTTGGATATATAATTTTCTAAAATCTAATATATAAAACACGCAAAATACATATCCAAAATTTATACCACTTTAGGCAGAAGACTTCGGAAGACTTCCTGAAGACTTCGTGGGAAGTCTTCTAGCATAAAATGCATTAGAAGACTTTCCAAGAAGGCTTCTGAGAAGTCTTCTGAGAGTCTTCTGAGAATCTTCTGAGAAGTCTTTCAAAGTCTCTCAGATCTGTAAAAACCTGTAAATTCAAAAACATTCAAATGACTTCAAAACATAGAAGAACTTCAAAAATGAAAATTTTATGCTTACAAAATAAATAAAACAGTCACACTATGTTGAATCTATAGCTTTTTAGAATCTAACATATAAACACACACATAAATTCATATCCAAAATTTAGAGATCTACCTTTGAAAGAGTGAAAGATGAGAATCATGTAATGAAAAACCTGTAAAAAGAAGATAAATTAGTGAGAAGACATAAGAAAAAGTGAGAAATAGATATAAAGTTTGGTGTTTTGATGTTCAAAGAGATCAGAAAGAGGTTGGAGAGTTTTAGAGTGAGAAACATTACATTTTTGTTGTAGTCATTTGAGAGGAAGAAAGAGAATGTGTAAATTTTCTTTATATATGGAGACAAAAATTTCAATTGGTTAAATATTTTTGACCCAGAAGACTTATGGAAGACTTATGTAAGACTCATGGAAGACTTCTGGAAGACTTTGATTTTGGCGGGAAACCTAAATTATTCCAAAATTTAGGCGGAAACCCTAAATTTTACTTAAATTTAGGCGGGATGTGCCGGAAGACTTTTTTTTAAGTTTTCAGTGAATCTTCTATACCCTAAAATCAAATAACTATGCAAAAAAACCTTTTTAAACTTAAAAAAACTTAGAAAGTGTTTAAATCAAATTATTTGATAGTTACTAAACATATATAGGTCAATTTAAAAAAGGAAAAAAATAAAGATAAGATTTCAAATCTAACCCTAAAGATACTAACAATACTATAACATATGTTACCAAACACTAAACCAATGACTCATGAACCAATCTACATTACTCATCTGTGTTGAAAATAATTCAATTTCAGATAACCTAAATTTATATCATTGAAAAATGTTTATTATTACATGATTTCAAATTTTAACCCATGGAAATATTTCATATAAATAATTTAAATTATTTTTAAGATCTAATCCATGAGAAGACTTTCTCGGGAAGACTTTCTCTGGAAGACTCCTGGAAGACTTATGGAAGACTCTTGGAAGATTTATGGAAGACTTTGATTTAGGCGAAAAACATAAATTATTCCAAAATTTAGGCGGGAACCATAAATTCGACTAAAATTTAGGCGAGATGTGTCTGGAGACTTCTTTTTAAGTTTTTTGTGAGTCTTCCAGACCCTAAAATCAATTAACTATGCAAAAAACCCTTTCTTAAACTTAAAAAAAGAACTTAGAAAGTGTTTAAATCAAGTTATTAGATAGTTACTAAACATACATGAGTCAATTTGAAAAAGAAAAAAATGAAGATAAGATTTCAGAATCTAACCCTAAAGATACATACAATACTATAACATATGTTACCAAACCCTAAACCAATGACTCATGAGCCAATATACATTCACTCATCTATGTTGAAAATAATTCAATTTCAGATGAACTAAATTTACATCATTGAGAAATGTTTATTATTACATGATTTCAATTTTTTACCCATCAAAATATTTTTTATAAAATTATAAAATTATTTTTAAGATCTACTGAACGAGAAGACTTACAAAGAAGTCATCGTAGAGAAGACTTACAAAGAAGTCTTCTCTAATGGAGGGTTATAATGGTAAAATTGAATACATGTTTTTTGTTTGTTCACAAGGGGGCTGTTGTAATTTCGCTAGGCTTTTGAGTTACTTTTGCATTTGATTGAATTTGGGATACACTTTTGTATTCAAAATCAAGTTTTGAGTCATTTTTGGCAAATCCCCCTATTTTTAATTTATATTATAAATTTTTAAAATAGAAATATTTTCTATAATTTTTAAAAATTTTAAAATATAATTTTATAGTTATTATAATATTATGTTTTTTAATATTTTTATAATTATATAAAATGTAAATATTGTTAATTTATTATTTAACAGCTGTTGTATTTGGTGGTTTACCAGTCATAAGTATTCGCAAACGCACCAAATTTTAACAGTACGTAGTACCAGTCGTACAAATCTCTTAAAATCGCAACCACTTGCATCCGCAAACTTCCGCAAACTTCCGCAACCGCAACCGCTGAAATTACAATCGTCAGGCCGGCCCGGCACTAATCGTGCACACGTGTAGAAACATGGAATCCTTTACATGATTTGTTTTCTGGTTTTTAGGATTAATCGGATCTTCGGATCCGGACGACGCTGGATTACCAAAGAAAAAAGTGTAACCAATGACGAACAGCTAGCCGTGCCGCTCAGTCAAATGAAAAATGACAACAAAACGAAAACCCTACGTCTCATTATAAAACGTTTCACATAAGTAAAAGCTAGAAAATGATAAAAAAAAGTCCAAGATATAAACGACTAACAAAACAAAGGATATATAGATGAATCGTGATACACGAGGCCTTCAGAAACGTCACTAGTGAAGATTCGCTGGACCGCTGGATGAGTGACATAGAACGATGGATGTTTTTGTTTTGTATAGTATTTTATTTTGAAGAGGTTCTCACCATATTAAAGTGGAATTGGATGAATGAACAAAGATGTGATGGCGTCTTTCAGCTCCCCAGGATTTGTGAATTTATCACTCTCCTTGTAGATAAGATCAACGGGTCGCGAAACATTGAGTTAACGCACCAGAACCTGGCGTGGCACAGCGGTTGTTGTCAAAAACTCCTCCATTATTATTTTGTAATAATCAGTAGCAATCTTGTTTAATTCTTCAACAGCTTCTTCTTTGGTAACTTCATGTTGCTTCATGTAACAATTCAGACCTGTAGCCACTTTTCCTCTCTTCATCTCTCGCTGTCCATCCATCATTACACTTGCTAAGCTCACTTGTAATACAAAAACTTGTTTTCATGATTTTGAATGTATTACCTCATAGGTGGATATGTCGTTCACAATACGAAAAACACCATTCAAAGCTTCCATCATTTTGGGTTTGGAATTGTACCACTCGCAGATTTGTGTCTCATCACAATCTTCCATCGCGATAAAGCTATAGGCAGCATATTGATCCATTGACGTCCTCATGCCAATCTCCATGTACTCCTCAAAGGTTGGCACGTGACTTTTGCGTGACCATTTCGAGAGGGCCAAGTACGCTCTCGCCAACTTCTTCATCTATATGCAAATCATTATGTTTTTTTTAAACCTCAACAAATAAGCTTGACAGCAACAATTCTTAGGACTTACCTCATCAACAACTACTTGCACAATTTCTGATCTTCCTCCTGGCCTCATTTCTTGTTCAATCTCTTCTAATGTCTCAAACACACTTCCAAAAACGATTCTTACATAGCTTGGTAGCTTTTCAGTGCCCCCAAGATCCCATCTGGACAATAAAAATGCATGTCTATTTACCTACTCTTAAATTTATATAAGGGAATTAATAGAATAGGAGTTAAAGATAAAACCTCTGGAAAGCATCCACAAGACTTGTAACTTCAGGAAGGGTGCCATATGCATCACATGTATCATTAAAAACAGTCGCCACCGCTGTAAGTTTAGCGACTATAATTCTCCCAAGTGAATATCGTGGCTCGAAATACATTGCCAGTGACCCGAAAAAGACCTCTACAATTCTGTCCCTGATGTAAGGTAGCTTAGATGAAAGATCTATATCTTTCCACCATCTGCAATAAAAATAAAATATGCAAATAAAGCAAGACTGACAAATATTGAGACTCAAGAATTAATTACCACAACGTACTTGGTCAGATCTTTTAGCTCTTGGATGTAATGTAGCTGACAATAGTTGAAGTTGAGCTTAGCAAACTTGAGCAGCGTCTCGTTGTGATCTTCTTCTTGATCGTAAAAAGATATATATTCTCTTGTGGCTAGCATCTCCAAGTTATGATATCGAGCTCTACACAATGCGTTTTTTATATGCGTAGAGAGATGGGGACTAACATTTGCTGCGTGATTACCTGTCAACGACTCCAAGTGATGCCGAGTGAAACTCAGTGCCTCGTCCATTATATCTTCAGATGGTGTCCCGAGATGTGCCGCTTGGTACAACTGCAGCATCCCTCTAATATCCTCAGCAAAACTTTCCTTAAACTTTCCATTTTCACCTTGAAATCTACTGAATGCATCTACAATGAAACCGAAAGCGAGATTACATATGTGTGTATATTTACGTGACTCATGTTAGCTGATGTTCTTACCGCAAGACATGTAGTAACCACGTAGTCTAAAAACCTCAAACACGGTGGAGATTGTTTCCAAATCATCTTGTTGGGCTATTATGTCATCCATTTTTCCAAAAGCTTTGTTAAGAATCTCATCAATCTCAGTCTCGAAATGATATGCGATTCCAAGGTTCACTAGCAAATGGATGAGACGGATCCTTTCACTGTCCCTATTTTTGAAAGACATGAGCATATCTCTCACTTTTGGCTTCATCTTCACTTCAATCTCTCTCGATAAATTATCAAATTCCTACGAAAGCTTAGATGCATTTTTATAAGTAATAATGTTATCTGAACCAACAATCTTGAACCACATAGTGTCATCATGTGAGATTTTATCCATCTATATATCCACTTACATCGACATCGAGGGGAACAGAAAGGAAGTGATCTCCCCAAAGAGTGGGAGAAAAGTGTACCAAGGGACGAGTTCTCTCAAGATCATCATTACTATGAGTAGCCCTAACGCAAACCAAGTGGTATTTTTCCGGTTTCAGGGAAAGAGTGTGATTGTGAAGCCAACGGCTAGGAAAGAGAGAGACGTTGGTCTTGAGATGGAGAAGGACTCTGTTAACGTTAGGCAGATTTTTAGGACCAAAAATCGATCCTGTTGATTCCATATTGGTATTGTCCAAAAGATATAGTCGAAATAATCTTTAGTGATACTCGTTGTAATGTTTGGTTTCCATTTCAGTTGACTCTGTCATATAGTACGTAAAAACCCTAGAAGTTTGCGTCCGCGCACACGTTTGAGTGGAGTACTTAGATATCATCGAATGAATTAACGATATACAACTACTATCTTCTGTTATTATATTTTGATAAACATCTGTGCCTAGAGCAGCATTATCGCTGACTCTTAAGGAGTTTTAAGAGGTGTAGAACCGACAAAAATTATAAAACTCATCCCTTTTTCCTTTTTTGCAAGAGGCGAGTCCGGTAGAGTTTTTTACTGTTCGCAAACTCCACTCACATGCGGCGATCCGCGATTAATCTATTTTTTTTATTTTTTGTTATTTTTAAAATCTGACAAAACAAAAAAAATAATTAAAAAAAAAATTAGAATCCACGCTCCCCCTGCGTAAATGTTGCTCTTATTGTTGGGAAAGAGTGGGAGGAAAAAATGTCAGACGATCATTTAATTTAAAATATAATCAAATCATATTAGTTGGTCAGTCACATGACTTCTTAAATATGTATCTCGTTTTCTCTCTCCCGCAAAATGCAGTAGACTTCTTGGGGAAAAATACTTTCTAAGCAAATCCATAAATGCTGAAGTATAAATCGGACAATATCAATATAATAATATGAAAGCAAGGACATTAATAGATATCTAATTCTGGTAGAACGTTTAGTCCAAGGAAGGGCATCCCGTCTGCAGTAGTGGATCTAAAAACAATTGTTACCCGAGAGGACTATCATAAATTTTGAGTTAACCGGAAGTATTTTCATATAGTTGAAGTAAATTACTTAAAGAAAATCAAAATTTTGTACTAATTAACTTATAGAAAATCAAAATTTGGTTAGTGCCTCTGCTGGTCTGTGCCGAACACACAGCTGAAAGTTATGAGCTTTGAATAAACGTTTTCTCTACAAAACCTGAAAGGTTGCAGATACCCTCGTTCAATCTCTCTGTTTTCATATAATTACTCCCTCCGTTCCTAAAAGATGTATGTTTTGGAAAAAAAATTTGTTTCAAAAAGATACATTTTTTACCTTTTCAATGTATGATTTTATGAAAAATTGTAAGTTTCAAAAAAATTAATGGTGTTTATTGAATTTCTATTGGCTAAAAATTATGAAAAATTGTCATTCACAAAAAACAATGCATATTTAATGAATTTTCTTAATATATGTGAAAAGTTTAGAATATACATCTTTTAAAAACAGAGGGAGTACTTACCAAGGCAGTAAAGGACATAAGCCTATTAACTTCTTCAATATATTTTTCGGTCCTTCCGTGATTCTTCATCTGAAAGTTGAAGTTAACGAGGGTTATTGCTTCTGTTTCGGGAAATTGCGTGATTCCTAGGTTTCCGGCTTGAGCTTAGGAGTGCGCAGAAAAGACAAATAGGGAATATTGATACTAAATTCATACGACAGAGGGCCAAAGGCCAGTTGTTTTGTACTCTCTCTGTTACACAAAAAGTGTTATTTAAATATTTTTTACACCTGTTAAAAAACTGATTAAAATGTATTTATGTATTTTTTATTAATGTCATATATTTAACCAATAATATTTTAGATAAATAAATTTATTTATAAGATCAATGCATTTTATAATTAATATTGAACTAAAACTAAATATAAATTGCATTAGAATTTTAGAACGACATTTTTTATGTAACAAAAAAAAATGATAAAGTGATACTTAATATAAAACAAAAGAATTGGTATCGATGAATTTAACCTCAAATGTATATTCATGTATGTATTAGTATATGTCATGCTAATGCCGCATGATTTCAATCAATTTCTTAATATAAGGAATTAAATACAACATATTTATTTACGTTCTTTTTTTCTGCCAAATATTTACGTACTTTTTTCTTTGATTGAAAAAGATATTTATAGCAAGTTAAACTTATATTTATAGGAAGCAAATCTTTTCTCCTTGGATTACGCAAATTCAAGTTATAGGAGAAGGTGGTTGAGGTCAAACCAACCCTAGAAACATCCACGTGGACGTGCACCACCTAAATTCAAAACCTTTAAATGAAAAGATTGAAATCGTTGGGTTCACCGTCTCATCAGATCAAACAAATTGTTCACTGATCTGAGAGAGATAGAGATGACGAGCGGCGAAGATGACAAAAACAGATCAGTGCAGCCTCCTCCTTTTCAAGGCGCCCCCAACTATCCACAGCAGCCGCCTGCTGGTTATCCACAGCCGGCTCAGCCCTACGTCTCCGGTAAGTTTCTTATGTTCTCATTATATGGACAAAATGTTAAATTATCAGATTAGCTGTCTGATTTCGTGTTTTTGTGGGGACTAAAAGCTTTTTTTTCTTGATATATATTCTATTGAATATTCTTTAGATGATTTATTTTATTTCGTAGTACCATTATCATTATATTATTCAAACCTGATCCAGTAATTGTATTATTGTGTACTAACCTGATCAAGTAATTAAAAGAGAATCTATCTATTGCCTCTTTTGCACCGTACTTCTTCGTGGTATATATGTCTACTTTTGAGAGATTTGAGAGACATCAATATGTACTTAAGAATTGGAGATGAGTTGATGACTTGGTGTTAAAAACTGTTTTCCATACTGAAAAAAAACAGTGCAAATTCAAAATGAACTTTACTTCAGAATATTTAAGATGTTGGGTTCATATAAAATTAAAATACACTCTAAATCTCAACAAACGCAAAAAAAAAAACAATGGAGACCAGTGTTTACTAGAAAATAAGACATATAATCTCTTTTCTGTCAAAATTCTCTTCCCAATAGTCTAGTTTCTCAAAAGGGTAGTGCCATTATCGCCACCACGCACTACTTGGCTGGTCTAATCTAATGCTCGTTCTTGTGTTTCTCTAGGTTATGCCGTAAATGGGCTAACAGAAGAGCAACGTCTTCCTTGTTGTGGTATAGGCATTGGTTGGTTATTGTAAGTCTAGTCCATCATTATACCTTCTCTTCTGATCGTTTACACTATTGTCAAGCAAACACAAATCCACCTTTATGTTTTTTTTTTGTTTCTTGATAGATTCATCCTTGGTTTCTTCTTCGGTGCTATCCCCTGGTACATTGGCTTCTTCCTTTTACTATGCTCTAGAAATCCGCGTGAGAAACCAGGATATATAGCTTGTACAATTGGAGTGAGTTTCCATATTATTTATCTCTTATTGTACCTACCAATACACTTTTTTTTAATTGTCCTGATGAGACTAAATTAATTCTGACCAACAGGCTGTTATTGCCACGGGTTTCGTCGTTTTTGGAGCTATAAGAGGATCCGGGGTCTGGTAGTAAAGTGAAATGTAGTGCTCCAAATCCGGTACAGACCGGTTCGGGAGATACTGGTGCATAAGAAGATTGTACATGTGTGTTTTTTACTTAAAGAGCTCAATGTCTACTGTTTGAAGATTACAGAGCATTCAGAAAGAAATACTGTCTCCTAAAAACCATATTAAAGTGTTTCTACTGAAATCTTTATATATAAAGTTAGTTTTTTCTCTTCTTATCACAAGTGGCAAGGGGGTTTGATGACATGTATCTTTCATATATTTTTTTTTTTACATTTTAAGTCCTTTTTCTTATAGATTATTGGAATTTAGCGAAGAATTTTCTAATTATGCACTATTTACTCTTTTAATATTAACTATCTTTGTATAAAATTTGATAATTTATTTTATTGGTCACTAAAATTC
>NC_027750.1:25858318-25862804 GCF_000695525.1 Brassica oleracea var. oleracea
CTTGTAACCCAAGGCAAACACACATTGAATGGCTGCTAATAAGGCCTTACTCTCCGCCTCAAGTGGTGAAAGAGAAGTGCCTAAACTAGCCATTGCCCAGTATTTTACCACGCCATTAACGTCCCGAATGATCCAGCCTGCAGAGACTTGTAAGCTTTGAGCATTATAGGCAGCATCGAAATTGCATTTATAATAAGGTAACGTTGGACGACGCCACAGAGATAAGAGTAGTATCTTGCGCCGTTTTTTGTGACCAGTCACGAACTTCTGCGGTAACATAACCAGCATCGCGTTGAGGGTTGATAACTTGATTTTTGAAAATGAGGTTATTCCTCAATTTCCAAATCTTCCAAAGTATCCAAAAAGGTGTCAACTTCTGTTCCAGTGTCAGGGTTGATGAAGACTGAAGATCAAACAGACGTCTCATGTTGTTATCCAAGTCGTCAGTAAACGTTGCAGAGTAGCCTAAAGTAACCTGATTCGATCTCCATGTTTGAACCGAAAGTGGACACATGAAGAAAAGATGGTTCACCGTTTCAGGCCGGGGAACTAGAACAACGAGGGCAGAGGCTATCCAAAGACATACCCCTTGTATTGTATTTGTTCCCAAAGCTAAAGTAATGAGGCGCCAGAGGAAGTGTTTCAGTTTTGGTAGTATCGGAAGCGTCCAAATTTGCTTTTTCAACAAAGGGTCTCCCCGTGGACGGAGTAAATCCGGGGATGTTCTACTTAGCTCCAGCATTTCTCTTTTGTATCCACTTTTAACTGTATAATTTCCAGAAGGATTAAAAGGCCAGACAAGAAAATCATCAGTCTTTGTTTGAGGAAGATAGATCATGAGCATAAGTTGAAAATCTTCTTCGTTTAGTAACTGTCGTGCATAATCTAGTCTTACAGTCTCCATTAAGTGTTGTGTATTCGTCATTCGGGTAGCACACCGAGGAGGATCCGTTGGTAGCCAGTGATCCTCATATAGTCTTACAGAAACTCCATTCCCAATGATGAAACGTGAACCTCGTCTCAATAGATTGATACCCACCATTATAGAAGACCATCCATAAGACTGATATCTTTTAGACGTACCTTGTAGTAAGTGAGTATCCTTATAATAGCGAGCTTTGAAAAGCTTCGCTAAGATGGAATTAGGATATAGCTGAAGCCGCCAAACTTGCTTTGCAAGTAATGCATCATTGAACTTATTCAAATTTTTAAAACCTAAACCCCCTTGGCATTTAGGAAACTGCTGACTTTCCCAAGCAACCCATGGAATTCCTTTTACAGTTGGTGATTTCTCCCACCAGAATTTCGACATAACACTTGTGAGTTCTCCAATTGTTTGTTGAGGGATCTTAAAGCATGACATACTGAAAACATGACTTGAAATTGCATTAGATTTCAGTAGTACCTCCTTGCCAGCCTGAGAGAGAAGCTTCGAACCTTTTTAACAATAAAACCAAACATATCCTTCTTCTTCCTTCCAAATCTTTCCGGTAAATCTAAATATTTACCCTCACCACCTTGATTATCAATTTTTAAAATTCTTTTTAGTCGGCCTTGTAAATCGTCGGGATACGTGATCTAAAAGTTATCGTCGATTTTGCCTTATTTATTTTTTGACCAGAACACTCTTCATATGTATGAAAATTTTGCATCAACCTTGAACAATTCCGTTGATTAGCTTGACAAAAGAATAGAGAATCATCTGCAAACTGAAGATGTGTGATCGCCGGTACACCATTCCCAATCTTAATGCCTCGTAGTTGTCCTTTAGAAGCAGCCGTATCAAGCAAGTGACTTAAGACATCAGCACATAAAATAAAGAAATAGGGAGATAGGGGATCTCCTTGTCTTAAACTTCGTTCAGGCTGTATATTACCATATGGAGTTCCATTAATGAGAACCGGAGTAACTAACCGTTCTGACAGTTTCCATAATCCAGCCAATAAATTTAGCGGAAAAGCCCATGTGAGACATAGTTAGTTCCAAAAAGGACCAATCTACACGATCATAGGCTTTTGTGATATATGTTTTTACTGCCATGTATGTTTTTGAAACTCGCTTTCGTACCTTGAGTTATATTTACATTGCCACATAGCTCTCTGACAAGATCTAATGCGGGTTCCAATGTTCTGGTCAGTATTGTTGCCCACATTCCATCCATGATGAACATAATTTTTAAAATCATCACAGTCAAGTAAACGTTTGTCAAATCTGAATTGACGTTTCCTTTTTGACGCTGGTGTAGTCAAAATATTGGAATATTGGTAATTACCGGACGATGATCAGAACCATAGAATCTTAAAAACGCAGCTTCTGAAGCAGGGTATTTGGTGAGCCATGCCGAATTAACAGCAACCCTATCAAGACAACACAAAACCGTGTGTTTATATCTTTTACCCGACCAGGAGAACCGATCTCCTTGAGCCTTTAAATCTGACAGATCACAAGTGTTGTACAGATTCCGCAGGCCCATAAAAGTCCATTCATCACGTTTTCTTCCACCTTTTTTCTCATCATTAGATAGAATTTCATTAAAGTCTCCCATGAGAATCCATGGATCATGTCTTGTGGTTCCAATTCTCTCTAATCTTTCCCAAAGAAAGTGACGATATTGAAGAATGGGGTCCCCATACACACAAGACAAATAGAAATTCATATCATTAAACTTAACAGCAACATCTAACAACCTTTCGCCATAGCACAACATCTTAATATAGATTTCCTTTTTTCAAGGATAGCTAGACCTCCACTCCTACCAACAGGAGGGACCGAAAAAACATTATCAAACCCTAAGACAACAGCTTGATCACTAACTACATCACACTTACTAATAGTTTCACATAGAAATAAGATATCAGGAGACTCATCACGTACTATCTCCTTCAACCGTGGTTCAATCAGCAGCCCCCCCCAAGGCCCTGACAATTCCAACTGCATATCTTCATGGAGACTGTGGGAGTACCGGGCCTCCCGCGCCTCTGTCTATGTTGGTGCCATCCTCATCTGGATCACCATGATCTTTCTTCTTCAGCGGATTCAGGTCCTTTATATATTTAGAACATTATTAGCGAAATCTCTCTCAACTATTGGTTATAAGAAAAAAAATAAAAACCAGAAAAAGAGAGAAAAGGAGATCATGTCATAAATAAAATACATTAAATTTTTTTAAGAATATTTAATTTTTTTATAGTTAAAATTTAGAAAAAATTGGCAAATTGGGCAAATTGCAAGTTTGATATTAGGGAGTTGGGCGACCTCAAGTTTAAATTAACAAATTGGACGAATCGCCTTTTCCAGAATTGTGAAATGTCGACAGAGTGCGCGTGTGGTTCTTGATATTACGACCGTGCCACCTCTTGATTTTTTATTTAAAAATCAAAAAAAGACCTAATAAAAGAATAAAAAAGAAGGAAATTAGAAAAACCAAAACATCCCTATAATATCAAAATATACCAGAACCACCTCTAAACAGCTGCAATTGAGAACCAAACATAAGAAGAATCCCACATAAGAACCACTCTCGACTGTACCCAGATCGGCATGGTATCCCCCTCCAGCGTAACGCCCTCGAGGAGGGTGACTCGTAGTCAATGCGCCAGTGATAGAGAAGCAAATCCCAAGAAAATTCCCCGACTAGGCAAAACTGCGTCTCGTTATGCAGGTATCTCCTTTCGCTAAGCTTCGCTGTGAAATTCTTTGGAAAAAGTTTTTAAAAATAAAGCGTTGGGTAAATGTCTGGATTTGGTCATTGTATTTCAGTATCTAGCACGGAGTCCGAACTAGAGGAACCTGCATCCACCGACCAAGAAGAAGCTGCATCCACTGAACAAGACGAAGCTGCATCCACCGAGCCGGAATTTATTGTCACCACGCCGACTTTCCCGGAAAGACTGTTCGCACGTAATTGCTATCCTGGCAAACCTCGACTGAACATCTATTCAAAGGCGAGTATCATTGGATCGTTAGTGAAGTTGCTAAGAGGCTCCCCTGAAATGAATTGTCTGCTAGGAAGTCAGTTTGGAGCTCTGTTCCACTTACCTGTATCGCGCTACTCAAACTCTGTGAAACTTGTACATTCTCTCCTCAGCCGTCAGCTGGTTACGATGCGCCTATATGAGCTCTGGTTCTTGTTTGCAGACAAGCCACTACGCTTTTCTCTGCGTGAGTTCGGAGACATCACGGGCCTGAAATGCGAGCCTGAAAGGGAAAAAGTTGGAAACTGGTCAGAATCTATCGATGCCACACCTGGACGTATGTGGAAAGAGTTGTTTGAAACTGAAGATGAAGACGTGACTGTACCAGATGTTCTTCGTATGCTTGAACAGCCTAGTCTTCCTGAGTGGAAGCGGTTGCCACTAGCTCTCATTGCGCTTGTAGATGGGCTCCTGGTTTGTGGTCACAAACTTCTTCGTGTGACGCCTGCTTACGTCGAGATGCTGGAAGACACCAGATCATTTCTTCAATATCCATGGGGGAGAGAGGCATT
>NC_027750.1:25862865-25863627 GCF_000695525.1 Brassica oleracea var. oleracea
AATGGATAAATCCCTTTCGGTCATGCGCCTTCGTTTGAAACAGCAGTCAACAGCGTGTTATGGGTTCCCTCTGGCGCTGAAACTTTTTGCTTTTAAAGCTATCCCCTCATTGCTTGAGAAAATTCTCGAACCTAATAAAACCACTTCTTTCTTGCAAGAACCAGAAGGATGCGACTCAACAAATGCACTTCTGAATTTTGAAGACATACTTCTGGTGGAAACCCAAACTGAGGTACAATGCTGTTGTCTATCTTATTTGCAAAACAGAAGTTAAGACGCTCAAACTTTGTGTACTTATGAATGTTTGTGTTCTTTGTTTGAGGTTATTGTTACGTATTCAATCCCAGATGAAGGTGGGGATCCAAAGTGGAAGAAAGAAGTAATCGATCCCCAAATAGATAACTTAGTTCGTCGAATGCGGGAAGGGCACGAGTTCAAAGCAACAGACTTTAGAGGAGGTGATTCATCCCTTCCACCTCTGAAGCCAGCCGAAAAGGCTGAAGGTGTTGGTGTCAAAAAGAAGTGTCAAAAGCCGTCTAATCGGTTTGGGAAAGCATGTGATGAACCTGGAAGTTCGACTCAGGCGCCTCAGCGTCCTATTCGACCTCGTCGTGGGATATGTAAACAGGCTGAACCAGGAAACTTATCAGATAAGGAGCAAGAGCTGAAAGAGTGGATACGAGTTGAACTGAAAACCCAGTTGGGTAAATTGCGGAACGAGATTTTTGACTGGTTGCATCATGATAGGGGAGGCTCGTTCAC
>NC_027750.1:25880877-25881969 GCF_000695525.1 Brassica oleracea var. oleracea
AGTTGCTAACTCTTTTGCTTTCCAACATTTCCAATATGTGGCCGTAAACAAGAACTCACTCCGGAGCATCTTGGGTAATTCAGATGCGCGCGGTCCAGCTTGGAGCCTTTCATACTTCGATCTCATTAGTGCAGCTATTACTTTCGACGTCGCATGTTTCTTATATTGCGCTTTAGCATCAGATGTGCAGACATGCTTCAGTTGCGCCTTCCTCACCTGATATGTCGAAGATTCCCCCAATTGCTTAGCCATAACATAAAATTTGCAGTTTTTATCAATGCATTTCGCTGCGACGTAGTTAAACGCATGTTTGTGGAACTTGAACCTGAACACCTGCTTTAAGGCATAAATGTGCAAACTGATCTTGAATTTTTGCTTGTTACTGAATAGCTTCCCAGTGTACATATCAGCATCTGCTAGAGTGAAGTCAATATCATCGATGGTATAATCGTTAACTGCTTCGTTGTTAGACGAAGCTTCTACATCCTCAAATCCATATAGCTCAACGGCTCTAACGGATTTCATGAGTGATTCGTCATCAGCCTTATCCTTTTCACGACGTCTTCTTGCGTCTTCCTCACGGCTTCGAGACTGAGGTACCGGTTCGATAAAGTCGTCATCCTCGTCTTCTCCAACCAGGGTTTCATGTGTCTGACCACCCGAAACACACTTAGGTACCGGTTCGACAAAGTCGTCATCCTCGTCTTCTCCATCAGATTTATCATGTGTCGGTCTAGAAGAAACACATTGAGGGACCTGCCCAACGAAATCATCACTGTCGTCAACTTCCCGAGTATGCATGTTGAACGGCTTTGGAGGAGTCTGGAGAACCAACATTTGGGAGCTGCTGTCCAAACTTGGGTACTCTTCTTGATTTGGATCTGAATGATTCTCAGTGTCGGCCACTTGATCACTTGACTTGATACCTAAATTGTTACTTGCTTCTTCAATATTCTCCATCGAAATCCTTGATGACCCTATGTAATCTCTACCCTCATCTACGTAATCTTCAAAAGTTGATGGTGGGTTTGCGGTACGCTGTTTGTTTGTAAATGAACCACTGCCTTTGTTTGAAGAAGGACTAGTTCGTCC
>NC_027750.1:25882147-25882563 GCF_000695525.1 Brassica oleracea var. oleracea
CAGTTCCATCCACTTCACGCATCCCAAAACCATTTGAGGCATAAACTGCTTCAATTTCCGCAACTCCCATCAGAATTATTTCATCTTCGGTCAAATCAGTCTCACCGTCATTAACTTCATTCCGGGTGTGCACATCAGCAGACGTACTCCCAACTTGCATTTCGTTGGACTTCAAAAGATTCCCCATTAGCCTCAGAAAATGGATTTTCCCATCTATTTCCTCTTTGAATGTGACAAATACGTTGATGTACTTGTCCACCTTACGTGCCGAAGTAAACAAGTCGAAATCCTTATCGTTGGAAATTTGAACAGGAGCTTCTCTTTCACCAACAACACAAGATCCGTGTTCACCAAGCCAATATGACATCTCAACGGCAACAGACATTCCAACTAGACCGTATGACTCAATAATGGCC
>NC_027750.1:25882609-25886750 GCF_000695525.1 Brassica oleracea var. oleracea
AAATGATTTCAGCAATAACTATAATGTCATAAATGCAATGGTGTACGGCTTATATATGATTTACCTTCGATGCTAGATACAGAACACCCACCATCCGCCATACCCTTTCCTCCCTCACCATATCGGATGCAGCTCATGCCTCTGTGTGTAAAATTCGCTGCCTCAAGTTCCCTTGTTCGGTAGCCTTTTTTACTCCTCAACAAGGAAACAGGCAAAGAGATAGAGTTTGTACGTTTTTGTATTAAATAATTAATAGTTGCCCTGTTTTTAATTAATAAATTAAAGTAAAAACATGTTTTCCAAAGTCACCAGTCATTAATGGCCATTCGTCCACCTTGGAGCCGTTGTTTCCCGCGAGAAATCATCACATATAAGGCCTTCAAGTTTTGGGGTCAAATAGCCCAAAAACGAAGCCCAATACCATGTTCCTTCTGAAATTAAAATAATATAATATTCAATTCGTCTCTTACACGCACATTCGGCGCGCGTGTGTCAGTATTCCTGAGGCAAGTTTTTCTGGGCAAAAGACAGCCTGGTCCCACGAATTTCAATTCAAGATTGTTGGGCAAAAATGTTAAAACTGTCCACTTTTTCTTCTCTCTCCTATTAGGTTGCCCAACAACCTAATTAAAATATGGGCTTGCCCAAATCTTCTAATTTTCCCTAAAATTTAATGTAGTATCAAGTTAAAAATAAAGATGAAATATTGTTGTCATCAACTAATAGGGCCTAAGGTTTGTCCCATGGAACGCTCTTTAAGGCCCAAATACAAAAGAAAAGAAAAAGCCCACAGAAACGGCCTAGGGTTGGTACTGTGGAGAGCGCTCTCGCTTATAGTTTCTCATCACCGCCACCAATCAGCTTTTTTCTCTCCTCTCTGTTTCCTTGGAGCTTGATCTCTCCCTTGAAATGGTTGCTTTCCGGGTAAGTTTCATTCATCATATCGTAGAGGAATCTTAGTTACGAGTAATCCTGAGCTTTGATCCTTGTTAGTTGATTCTCGAGCGCACACTGTAGTTTTGATCCTCATTTGGATAGTTATTATCTGGATTCGAACAGGAGATTGTATCATAGGGATGAACT
Source organism: Brassica oleracea var. oleracea (assembly GCF_000695525.1). NCBI lineage: Eukaryota > Viridiplantae > Streptophyta > Magnoliopsida > Brassicales > Brassicaceae > Brassica > Brassica oleracea. Next base: position 25,883,693 of record NC_027750.1, read on the forward strand.
AGTTCTGATTCGTTGATAAAGGTTTGATCCTTATGAAAAATGTGATCTTTATGTGGATTTGATTCCATCACCTTTTGTTTCCTTTGTTCTTTAGGTTTGGTCTATGTGTTTGATTCTTATGAAAAATGTGATCTTTATGGTTGATCATTATGAAAAATGTGGTCTTTATGTTTTACAATGGATTGTTTCTTTGAGCAGTTTCACCAGTATCAAGTGGTTGGGAGAGCCCTCCCTACAGAGAAAGATGTGCAGCCTAAGATCTACAGGATGAAGCTATGGGCTACTAATGAAGTCCGAGCCAAGTCCAAGTTCTGGTGAGCCAATGCAATACCCTCTGTTAATTGCAGTTCATAAGTTATTCACTGATCCTAAGTTCATTTGGTTGTCTCTAGGTACTTCCTGAGGAAGCTCAAGAAGGTTAAGAAGAGCAACGGACAAATGCTTGCCATCAATGAGGTCATTTAATTGTATTACATACCCGTTTTTTTTTTTATGTTCAGTCTGTTTATGATTTTTGTGGTTTCTTCTCTTGTAGATTTTCGAGAAGAGCCCCACGAAGATCAAGAACTACGGTATCTGGCTGCGTTACCAGAGCAGAACTGGGTACCACAACATGTACAAGGAGTTCCGTGACACCACTCTCAACGGTGCGGTGGAGCAGATGTACACTGAGATGGCTTCTCGCCATAGAGTGAGGTTCCCTTGCATTCAGATCATCAAGACCGCTACAGTCCCTGCAAGTCTGTGCAAGAGAGAGAGCACCAAGCAGTTCCATAACTCCAAGATCAAGTTCCCTCTTGTTTTCAGGAAGGTCCGGCCACCGACCAGGAAGCTCAAGACTACTTACAAGGCCTCAAAGCCCAACCTTTTCATGTAAAACCAATCTTTGCATAATTGTCTTTGTCCTTTTTCAACCAGATCAGATTAGGTTTCTTGTTCCTCAGTCTGAACCAAAACACCATTTGGAGTATGTCTCATGAAATTTGTACGTTTGCATCTTTTGAACTTTTATTATCTAGGTATGATTAAAATATTAAGGTTTTGCATCACTTTCTAAAGTTTTGTTGGTTCAAAAATGATAGCAAAAAGTTTAAATGTTGAGAAAGTTAAACAATGGCGGTTATGCATGTGAACCATTCAACTCTTAGGGCTTATGTTTTTTTCACACATCAAACAGCTCATACTTGTCTGCACAATCTTCTTTATTCAAGTCTTAATGGTCGTTTTCCATGTTGCTGCATTACGAAGTCATTTTCAACTCTACAATAATACTCATCGATTCCAAGAGAAAACCGTCTCTCGCTTCTTGATCCTTGATCGGTCAGCATCACATTCTCTAAAGAATCTTTAAGATCGGTTTCACCAAGGTCTTTGATGGGGATGGTGCCAGTCTGACATTTTAAATCAATTTGTGTCAGTATTTTTCATAATGTCATACATACATTACATTTAAATTATCGTACAAAATTGTAATGTCCTAGACGACCAATTCCTTTGCCTATGTCCTAGACTGGGTTTACAAAGATGTGCCCGAGGAATGCAACATATTCTGGTTTCGTTCTTTAGTTGTCTAGTTTGTATCAAAAGGACAGAGATTTCAATCGCTCTCTATTGCTTGAAACACGTCTTTGAATCTAATTTTTATGGCGTCACAAAAAAGAATATAGTCCCACCGTGTCATGATGGTTCGTAGAAGCAAACCAGAGCTCCAAGTTTGCACTGACTACAGAAACCTCCATTAGTATTAAAAAGAAAAAAATTAGAGTTTATCATGTGATGTATCCAGAAGCAGATACTTACAAGAGAGTAGGACAATAGCTGAAGATAGGGTTAGAGGGGCCTTCTCCGTTATAAGATGCCTATGAATCACTATGAAAGTGTGAAAACATGTTTCTCCCTTATTGGCTTTTCGGAAATAATATCAGAAGCGCTAGTGTTAGGGGCCAGAACTTACTCAATGGTAACATGGATGTATGTATACTTTATCGTACTTTACGTTCAGAGCATCTCCATAATCTGTCACACTCGCATTAGTTTATCTTTATTGAAGAACAAATATCAATGAATATCAGATAGCTAAAAACATTTATCCAAAATCTTTAGTTTTTATTGAGTACGTATTTTAACCAGTAGAATCGACTTTATGTAAAAGGATCTTAGGATTGTGATATTCATTCACAACTTTACTAACATAAATTTGAGAACAAATGAAGAGTATTTGCCTGGCCCTGAATTTTGTTTCTTATTTAATCTGTTTTCATCGAAATCTAAAACAAAGACTTGATCAAACTCATCTTGCCTGATTGAATCCAAATAAAAAGACAAGACTATTGTGGATAAGTCTCGAGTATTCCTCATGGCATCTCGAGACAAGTGACCACCTTCTGAAGAGAAAAATACACGACAGAATATTTTATTTTCGCTCTGTAGCCAATAAGAAGTCATTCAAAGTGATCATGAACAGTGACACTGTCGTCCTCAGGTCTATTCAGATATTGAAAGTAAAAAATATAAAATATAAAATATAATGATTGTTATAAAAGAAATGTTGTGTAAGTTTATTATTACTCATGATCAGAGGTCTATATTTATACAAGTATTAGACCATCTTATTTAGACCGTCATAAGAGAAAAGGATATCATATTCCTAATAGGAATAGGAAATAGAACTTATCGTAAATACACATGGAAAATGATAAACATCAAGTATAGATAAATGTAAACTCTCATTCGCCTAAGTCATTAGCAAATGGGCTGGATGGATAGCTGATGGGCCGGACGGTTTGGGCCTGATATGGGTCGATCACCACTTGGTTTATAACACTCTCCCTTGATCGACACATCCGGTTCAGGGCTTGTAACATGCTTAATGTTGCCTCATTAAAACCTTTCCAGGAAAACCCAGTAGGACAAAACCATGGATAAGGAAAAAGAGTACAACACATGAACTCCCCCTGACTTGTACCCCCGTGTATGTTCTTCAAGTTGGCGCATGGACAATTTGATAGTTTAGCTTCATGGGCGCCAAGTCTTGAACTGGTCCTTTAATTGGCACGTC
>NC_027750.1:25888065-25889488 GCF_000695525.1 Brassica oleracea var. oleracea
TCTTATTATCCAGGACCTTTACTACCTTGTAGTTTGGCGTCCATGTAGCCTTATCTCTCTATCTGGACTGGTTTCCTTTGAACTCGGATTTGTATCATTCTATGCACCTTTCATTTCTTTCCGAGGTTTCTTATCTTTTGGAACTTATTGGTCTATCCTGTATAGACACTGTAGGAAATTGATTGTGTCTCTCAAGACATCAAATTCATGGTGCTAAGCTGGTATGACTTAGTCATTCTTTTCTTTTCAGGTCAATGTGTCTGGCATCTAGTTCTGCTAGCTTTTGTATCATTTGATCACATTCTTTGGACGTCTTAAATAATATTTTCTAGTCCGAGGATCTTGCCAAGACAATGATGGTAAATACCATTCTATTTCTCTTATTCTCTTTTACCAGCTTATTTCTTTCGCCCCCTGATGTTGGATAGTCGGATTCATCAGTCATGCGATCCGTGTACCTGGCCATAATTTGATCACCCATATTTGGCACAAGGTCTCTTAAAAAATGTGGGAGAAAGACATGTTCCTATCAAACATATATTCCCAATCTTTTTCTCATCCTCTTCTGAGGTTCCATCCTAGACGGCACATATGTATGTGGTGGTTTATTCAAAATCTCTTAGGATGGTATATGTCCGGTTTATGACCCGTATTCATTCTGAGGTGAGATTATCTATGCTCACTTATATGGCCTGATGCATATTAACCTTACACATGTAAATCCTTGTGTCCCCAAGCATTAGGTAGTGGCCTTTGTAGTATAAAGAATTCGGCCAAGTCTTACTATGGTCATAGACCATGTCACACAAATTTGTAGTATGTTCATGGATCACAGTTTGTCCTCACTTCCCCTTATGGACGTACTATAATCACGTGGTACTTGGGACAATAAAGCCTAATGAGTTTCCCTTGTGTACATGTTACACAACGTGAGATTTTATGGGATAACTCTTTGTGCCTTTTGCAATATGTGCATCAAGTTTTAAAGACCTGGATGGCTAATCCAGTCATGCCATAAAGTGTATAAAATTTCGTGGATATACAGGTTACCATGGCTTTTGCCTTTATCATACTGATCCTTGGCATAGTCTAGATCAGTAGAGTATGTAGGTATAGTCTTGACCACTTTCTTATAAGGCCTTAGGCGATTTTCTTATAATCTGAAATGAAATTTTGTTCCCTTTGCCCATTGGTTCAATGTGGAAACCATTCATGCTCAAGTCTATATAACTCAATGGGTCTTTTATTGGGTGAATAAATTCGTGCCCCTTTAGGCAATGCCGTGGTCTATAATAGACTGACTATCCTTTTATTAAGTTTTCATTGTCATTTATCAATCAAGAAATCATCAAGCAAATCAAACATGATAACTAAAAACAACTCTTATTATTGCTATAAAATTGTAAATGACAAGCAAATCAAA
>NC_027750.1:25890862-25911853 GCF_000695525.1 Brassica oleracea var. oleracea
ATCAATCAACCAAATTCAGTGTAGGTTCTTTTAAGTTTCGAGTTTTACCTTTAGAAACTTATGGAGTGTAGATTTGGACCACCAAAGAGAGAAGGAGGCCGCGAGCTGATCGTTCTTGGAGTCGGGTCGCGGACGGGCTGCTTGCTTGGTCGGATCATGAACAGGGAAGAAGGAGAACGTCTGGTTTACTTGATCACGTCTAGAAAGAGCTAACTTCAAGAGAGAGAGAGCTCGGATTTGGGTTAGGAAAACGATTAGGATTCTAAAGCAAATCGGCGACGCATACTGTAGCAGAGCGTGTCGGTGCGTCAGTGATCGGATCGACAAGCGGTTTGCAGCGTCTGATTCGTCTCGGCGAGAGCTTCAATTTGATATATTTCTCGTCGTCTGGATCCTCACGGTTTGGGAGAACGATCTCTTTGAAGTTCCGCCGGAATAAGAGTTTTGTGATATTCGGCTGAGTTTAAGGAATTTCGTGGGGGCTTAGGGTTAGAGGCTATCGTGCTGATAACATGTTATAAAAGAGATGCTGTGTAAGTTTATTATTACTTATGACCAGAGGTCTATATTTATACAAGTATTAGACCGTCTTATTTAGACCGTCATAAGAGAAAAGGAAATCATATTCCTAATTGGAATAGGAAATAGAACTTATCCTAAATACATATGAAAAAAGATAAACATCAAGTATAGATAAATGTAAACTCTCATTCGCCTAAGTCATTAGCAAATGGGCTGGATGGATAGCTGATGGGTCGGACGGTTTGGGCCTCGGTTGATCACCACTTGGTTTATAACAATGATATATATTTTCCATAAACAGTTTTTCTTTATCTCTTATTCATAGAATCATATTACATGCTTCAGTTATTTATTTGGTGTATGTCTCTTGTACTTGAGATATTTATTTGGTCAAAAAATTATTATGTGGTCAACATTTTTTTGTAAACAGTTTATAAGAAATCTTGGTATATTTTTGTTCTTAATATATTTTCTTGTTCAAATATAATTTTTTATCATCAAATTAGTATATATTCCAGGAAATGTGTTACCTGTTTACAAGAAAATCTTGACCACAGAATAAATTATTGACCAAATAAATAGTTTATAGATGAATTTGACCGAACGGTATTCATTCCGTCTTACTCCATCTGTTTCATATTAAGTGTCATTATAATATTTTTGCTTGTTACACAAAAATTGTTACTTTAAAATTTCAATATAAATATTATTTCTTTTCAGCTTAAATTAATTGCAACTTGCATTGATCTTATAAATAATTTTATTTATTTCATTATTATTGGTCAAACATGTGTAATAATAGAAACTTAATTACATTTCATTTACTTTCTTAATATGTGTGAAAAATGCTAGAGTGACACTTATTTAGAAACGGAAGGAGTATAAATTAAAGAGTGTTGTTTTAGCATTATAATTACAAAAGTGTTACTTTACACTTTTAATGCAAATTTGTAGACAATATTTCAATCTTTGCCTTATTACTATAATGTATTAATTGAAAAGATAATTTTATTAATGCATTAATGTTGGAAAAATCTATAATATAATGAGTTGTCTCATTCATGTGCCTTCACATCAGCGGTCTGTGGATCCCACTTTTAAAAGGTGTGAAAAAAGTGTCAAGTATGTGGTTTGAACCCGGGTTATTGAGATATAAACACCAATATTAATACCATTAAACTAAAGAATACTTTATACATTGATGGCTGACACTAATATATATATTTATGATAGGAGAGTTTACTCTCTCCTTAAGGTGTACACGTATGCATTTTATAAAGACTGTGGGGTCCATGATTCTCGTTTTGGTTTAGTAATTCTATTCTCGCTTTTGGTTTTTAAATTATATGGTATGATTTGAGTTTTCCCGTTCAATTAATGTTTTATTATGTTATTAAACACATCGTTTTGTCGATTAGGGTTTTTTTAATTGTTCTTCATCTCTTTACCTTTTTCGTCTCCGTTCAGCTTCTCTGCAAACACCAAACATTAATATCTCCTATTGTTCAACGTATGTCTCTTGATTTACCAATTAATGTTTTCGTCATTTAATTCAGGAGCGATGTCAACCTCTCTGTTTCCTTCACGCCAAACCTATAAATTATAGATGAATCTTCAGAACCTCTGTTAGTTAATCTTCTTTATCAAGCGTTCTTTGTTGCTCGATTTCCCCCGTTTTTGGAACTCAAAAAACATCAAGAAGCATGGTGAATTCATGGGAACCACTCTACTCAGGTATTGTATCGACAAAAAAATTAAGAGATTATTTACTTTCATTTTTTTTTTTTTGCTATATGTTTCAGATTGTCTCTCATCACACTGCAGGGAATTATATGAAGTCAAAGAAGGCAAATAAGAAGTTTTATTTCAAGGTTTTCACCGAGACCGGTCCAAAAAAAGTCTGATTACGGATGATACACAACAAAGTAAGCGTACAAGTCTGATTTCTTTTTATGAATTAGAATTTCAAGAAGAAAACATCAAAAAGAAACATAAGAATTTTATCTTATTAATTTTCTATATTATAGGTTCAAGATAGATAACAGTGACCTTAAGAATAAAGGAGGCAAGCCTACTGTTAGAGTTTCTAACGTTGACCACACATTGCATGTCTGGCTCAATGGAGAATACCATGGTAAGATTGAGAAGCTACAACATTTAGATGTTATGTTTAGAGAACTTGAATAATTAATGAATTTGTTCAGGAAACGGATATGGTAGCCATGATGAGAAGAGCTCATGGTCATTGTCAGGACCCTGCTTCTGTTACTTTCTCTGTGCTAAGCCTAGCGATGCATTTCCATGGCTGGCTCTCCTTCTTCATTACACTATACTATAAATTTCCTCTCAAACAAGATAGGACGGGTTACTATGAATATGTTGGTTTCTGTCCATGAACTCTTGGTTCTGGAGTGCAGTTTTCCACACTCGGGAATCATCTACACATTACTTTTACCATCCACAATCTTCTGGTGATCTGTCTCTATGGTTTCTCAGGGATGTTGACATCATAAAGAGGTTAGACTACTCATCTGCAATAGCCGTTCTCGGATTCTCACTCATCATATCCATCCTAAGAACCTTTGATGTTCGGGTGGAGGCTGCAAGAGTCATGGTATCCGCTCCAGTACTAGCTTTAGTCACCACCCACGTACTGTACATTAACTTCTACAAACTTGACTATGGTATACAGAGAACTCTTTCCCCTATCTGAAACCAGTTCCATTTTTTTTTCTCCACATTCTCTGTGAGTTCAATGTTGTTTACAGGTTGGAACATCATTGCGTGTGTGGCCATGGGAGTCGCTCAGCTTTTCCTATGGGCAAGATGGGCAGCTGTTTCTAGGCATCCTTCTATTTGGAAACTGTGGGTGGTTGTGATAGCTTAAGGTTTAACTATGCTTTTAGAGACATATGACTTCCCTCCGTATGGAGGCTACTTCGATGCTCACTCTATTTGGCACCTCGCCACAGTTCCTCTAACCATTCTCTGGTAGAGCTTTATTAGAGACGATGCTGAGTTCAAAACTTCCAGTCTTCTAATCTAAGACAAAGGCGAAGTAAGTTTACTTACAGATGCAGAGATTTCTTGAGCTTTTTCAATGCTTTTTATTCAGAGATTTAACTTGGCCTTGCTTTTGGTCAATTGAGTCTTAAGACTTTTGTCAATCTTTTTGGAGTCTTAAGACTTTTGTTAATATTATGAGAAAATCTTGTGATCTATATATGATTGTGTTAATAAAATTTGATTTTATATAAGTTGTGTGAATTGTAGGGTTTAATTTAATTAAACAAAATTAGCTTTAATGACCATTCATACAAAATCTAAAGTATTTCAATAATTTCATGACACCATATTAACCATTGCGCAAAGTCACTTAAAACAATTGCAGCAAGGAACCACAAGTCGAAAGCCTTGATCAGTTTATATACATTTACTCATGTTTGATACAATAATGTTCCATATTGAAAAAAATATATTTTCGAAAGCGCAGGACTACGCTCCTAGATGCCTTTGGCGGGGTAGACGATCATTGGGTTGAATTAATAACTGGAAACCTAGAAGCTCTCCTGACGATGAAAAATAAAACGACCTAACGGTTGAGTTAGAAGCAGAGAAAACTAATGTTCCAAGACCCACCAAATTTCAAACCTAAACAATTTAAAGCCAGTTTATTTTCTTGAAACATAAAGTTATACCAATTTCTTTTTTTGGTCTGCGATTGATTTTTTTTTTTAAAAACCACAAAACCATTTTTATTAAAAAAATCACTAAACCTCTATAATAAATAGTTATATAACAATATAAATATATAAATATCTTCACTTATTACTTTAATTTTACAAAAAAGACTACATTTGAGAAGTTTCACAATAAAATCCGTGTAAAATAAGAAAACTATTTTATTTACTGTACATATACATTTAAAAATTTTAAAATCAAAATTTAAACCATTTTCCTTACACTATTTTAACCGTAACTTAACAACTACAAAAGTTGGTTATCTTTGATCATTTTTACGCTAGAGGTCAATCAAATCTATACCAATATAAGATTAAAAAAATAACAACGAAATGAATACTATGGTCATTGTTAGATCTACCTAATCAACATGTATAACTTTCAATCTTCTATTCGTAGACAATTATACACAACATGACAAAATTAGATTTTATCAAAAAACAAACAATACAATTACATGCACAAAACAACACAATGCATTGACAATGTACCCAGCTCCGCACCCTAGTGATTTTTAATTGTTTTCTTACATTTCCTTTAATCTCTTTAGATATATATGTAGAGAGAAAGTGCATTAACTAAGTCATAAATATTTAGTTTCGTGTTTTAAGTAATTAATAATAATATATGTACTACTTCGATCTTCCTCAAAGATAAATATTTTTGGAAAATACTTGTTTCACAGAGATAATTTTTTTGTGTTTTCTATAATTTTTATTATTTAATGATAAAACTATTATTTAAAAAATGAACTTATTAAAATACTATTCCCTCTGTTTCGATTTAAGTGTCATTGTAGGAAAAAAATTTCGTTTCAAAATAAGTGTCGTTTTAAAGTTTCAATGCAAAATTTATTAATAAGATTTTCTATTTTATTTTTTTTATTGGTTGAAAAATAGTTAGGTGTATAGGTAATTGTGTTTTTGTTTTGGAAATATACAAAATCATATTTTTTTTAATCCGTATGCATAAACCTAGAACGACAATTAAAATGAAACAGATGGAGTATCAGTTTAACTATTAAAACTGATAATCATAGAAAATGTATTAATTATACAAATCTAGGGTGTTCTTAATATGTGTGCTCAAGTTAAAAAAAAAATCTATTTTCCTCGAACAAATGAAATAACAATTATGGCAAGAAGTTATATTGTAACAAAAAAAATTAAAAAGAGTTAAAGGCATGGAAGACAGATGTGGCCAGAGGTCGTGAGGTTCCAAGTAAAGGCAAAAACTTCGACTGTTACAAGAAAAATACTTGTCCGAACACACAAATTCTATAAACATTAACGACATGTGATCACCTGCATTTCTTCATCAAAATTATCAAACTCTTAATACACCAAAAACATTAGAAAATGGAGACATTACTTACATCATTGGCTATGGTTGTTGTATTGTGGTGGATATGGAGAATTGTGGAGTGGGTTTGGGTTAAGCCTAAGATGCTAGAGAGTTACCTCAGAAAACAAGGTCTTGTCGGCACTCGTTACACGCCTCTTGTCGGAGATGTGAGAAGAAGTTTTAGCATGTTGAAGGAAGCAAGATCGAGACCAATGAAACCAACGGATGATCTCATTTCACTTGTCATGCCTTACTCCTTTCAAATGCTCAATACTTACGGTAGATATGTTTTTCTTGGTTTGGATTATAGATTTTATTTTTTATAAGTAAATTGTCTTGATATATGTATGTGGCTGCAACAGGAAATACCCTTTTCACATGGTTAGGACCCGTACCATCCATCACAATAATGAATCCACGACTTATCAAAGAAGTGTATAACAAAGTTTATGATTTCCCCAAGACTCACACGTTTCCTTTGCTTGCGTTGATAACTGATGGACTCGCTAATGCTGATGGAGATAAGTGGGCTAAACACCGGAGGATCATCAACCCGGCATTCCACTTTGAGAAGATCAAGGTTTCTAGATTCTCTTTTCTAATATGTCAGATCCAAGTTAAATTTCTTTTGACTAATGAGTTGATCACATTCCAACTTATGTGCCTGTATATATAGAATATGGTCCCTACGTTTCATCAATGTTGCCGCGAGGTTGTGTGCGAGTGGGAAAAGTTAGTTTCAGATAAAGGGTCCTCTTGTGAGGTTGATGTTTGGCCATGGATTGTGAATCTAACCGGGGATGTGATTTCTCGCACCGCTTTCGGTAGCAGCTATAAAGAAGGACAGAGGATATTCATACTACAAGAGGAACTAGCAAAGCTCATCATGCAAGCTCTTGGAAAGAATTACATCCCTGGATATCGGTAAGAAACTTGACTTGTTTTGGTCTAATACTAGCATGACTGGTTTGTTTTCTAACACAATATACAATCTTCTTATGTTATATGAATTTCAATGCTCTATTTGCCATAGGTTGTGGCTTTCATTATCTTTATTAATAGTTATTTATTTTCAATATTAAATTCCTATTAAACTATAGATCAATCTCATCGCCTTAAAGAAAGATCGTTCAGGATTGGTTTTCTCTCATCCGGGAGACGGAGGCTCATTTAGCTCCGTCGACGCCGGCCCTTGCTTCCGGGAGGAGGAGACTTCCTCAGCTCCTCTTTCGCCGGCTTTTGTTTCCGGGGCGCCAAGGCTTATATAGCTTGACGTCGCCGGCTCTCGGTGTTGTGGTTCCGTCGTGGGTTCGGGTTTGGGGACTGATTTTGGATCCGGTTTTCTACGGTTTCGGTTTGGTACCGATGGTAGATCGTGGTGGTCCGTGGTGTTTGGTTTCCGTGATTGCGGTTGAAGCTCAGATCGTTAAGGTCTCGATTTGTTCGAGGCAGCTCTCCATGGTGAGAAGAAAGCGCAGTAGTGAAGAGGTGGCTTCAGTGGAGGCTCGGTATTTTACGAGCTCCGGCGAGTCGAAAGAGACGCTCCGAAGAAGGTGCGATGCGGCGGCGGTCAGGCTGAGGCGAAGGTGTCACGTGCAGCTTCAATTGGTGGTCCTGAAGATATCTCGGTATGTCCGATGGAAGATCCCGGTAGAGGACTATCTTTGTTGCGACCGTGCGCTTGTCTCCGGTGACACTCATTTCAGATTCCGGCGACGCCGTTTGCATGGAGGCGGAAGAGCTAATGACCGACAGTGTCTAGGGTTTCGGCGGGGTGATGGGCTTTGAGGGGGCTCAAGCCCATCTTGCTTTGTATGTTTTGTGGTTTTCGGATTGGACCTTGGGCCTTTGTGTTGGTTGGTCGTGGGCCTTTGTAAGGTTGATGGGCTTTGTCCCTTTTATTTATCTAAAATCAATTTGAGTAAAAAAAAACTATTGATCAATCTTGGAATCTCACTTTTGAGGGAGTTTTTATATTCAAAATCAATAGAGTTGATGGTTCATTGCTTGTATTCTGAATTTTCATTTTCATTTGCTAAGCTTTTTCTTTATTTTTTTTTTGCCATAGGTTGTGGCTTCCATTATCTTGATTAGTAATTGTTTAACATGAAATTCCTAATAAATTGACAATTTTTTTATTCAAAATCAATAGACAATGAGGATAATGTTTCATGGCTTGTATATACTATCACTCAAACTTTTGTCAATGCAGAACTGAATTTTACAATTCAATTTTTTCTTGGCGTAGGCATATCCCAACAAGGAATGCTACAAGGATAAAGACAATAGTTAGAGAAATCCAAGTTATACTAAAAGGGATCATTAGCAAAAGAGACAAGGCTAGAAAAGCTGGGGAAACACAAAGTGACGATTTGTTGGATCTACTTCTTGTATCAAATTCAGGTGAAACTAAAGGAAAAGGACTGACCACCGAAGAAATTATTGAAGATTGCAAGTTGTTTTATTTCGCGGGACAAGAGACCACTTCAGTGCTTTTGACTTGGACCATGGTTTTGTTAAGCCAACATCAAGACTGGCAAGCTTGGGTGCGAGAGGAAGTGATGCAAGTTTTTGGTGATAGAGACCCCGATCTTGAAGGCATTAAGCAACTCAAAGTTGTAAGTATTAAACCAAACAAACAAAACAAATTTTTTCAAGTTGATGTTTTCTTTTATTGGATTTCAAGACTAAAGTAGGGATTTTCACTATCATAGTTTCCTCTACATCAGATCCTTACATTTTCTTTAGTTACTTATGAGCCACCTCAAAAAATGCTAAAAAACACTAAGAAGTTTGAAAATGTTATATGTGCAAACTATAATTTTATAGCATTTTGATGATTTTGTTGAACGAGTCCTACAGATGACGATGATTCTTTATGAGGTCCTTAGGCTTTACCCTCCAGTCATCCAGATGAACCGAGCGATCCACAAAGAGATCAAACTAGGCGATATGGCAATACCCGCCGGTGTTCAAGTCAATATACCTGTTCTGCTTATCCATCGTGACACTAAGCTTTGGGGCGATGATGCAGCTGAGTTCAAGCCCGAGAGGTTCAAAGATGGGATCTCAAAGGCAACAAAGAACCAGGTTTGTTTCTTGCCTTTTGGATGGGGACCGAGGATTTGCATCGGTCAGAATTTTGCTCTCTTGGAGGCAAAGATGGCTCTGGCTTTGATTCTACAGAGATTCTCCTTCGAGCTTTCTCCTTCTTACGTGCATGCACCTTACACAGTTATCACTATTCATCCACAGTTTGGTGCTCATCTTATCATAAACAAGCTATGATCTTGTGATAATATTTTTTTTTGACTAAGCTTCTTATACACGAGCAAACAAGACAGCGTAGAGAAACTAATCAAGATCACTTTCATAAAACCATATTTTCAAGGGCATGATTATAGCTGAAACTGTTACGGGGTTTCTTAATTTTTTTTTTTTTTTTTGTCTGATTAAAAAAAAAAATTAAAAAGAAAACCAATTACGGACCGTCACGTGTCAGTGGAGCCTGCAAACAGTACAAAAAACTAACCAAAATTGATCCTTAATTCATTACTTTTGTAACCGACTCTTATGCTTTTATGGGGTCCAAGTCCTTTAAACCCCCATAAAAACCCTTTTAAATATCCCGATAAAGATGACCTTGACTACTCCATATTTTTAGTGTAATACTTCAAAGTGTCGATATATGTATCATTGGGGATAGTGTACACCTATAAATACTAAATAGTCACCATTGGGGATAGTGTACAGTGTACACCTATAAATACTAAATAGTCACCAATAACCATATACAATATATTCATTTTTGTAAATCAATACTTGAAAGTTGTTGGCCTTTCATGGACACTTGTCCTCTTAACTATTGCAAAGTTAATATTATTATGTAATTACAAAATATGTATATAAATATTATAATTTTCTAATTCATACAATATTGATTTATATCGATTTGTAGTTTTATTGTTTATTTTACGATTTATGTTTCTGTTTTACTTGTATCAGTTCTATTCTATAGTTTCTTTTAAATATAAAAGATCTAAATAATTAATAAAACTACTTATTTTAATTTTTGCACATTAATAGATTATCATATGTCATAATCTAAATTAACAATGATACATGTCAAAATCTAATGTATCGCAAGTACCAATTGTTCTTTTTCTTGTCAGTAACTATTGAAAGTACAAAAAATAGTTGTTTAGCATTAGCTATAAATAATGTAAAATAAGTGTGCATCACTTATATAAATAAATGACTCTAAAAAATAATGCTGCAAATAATTCACATCATTTTATTAATAATTGATATAAAAATATAGAATATTTACATCAACTATTTTAAGTGATGTCAATATACATCAATTACAAAAAATGATACTAATATTTATATCAATTAAATAAAATGATGTTAGTATTAGAGTCAGTTAAAATACATGATTTTAATTATTTATATCTTTTTAATAATAAACTATTAATTTTTACGTGATTTTCCATAATTAAATTAGGGTCGGTCCGCCCTACGGGAGGAAAGTTAAAAAAAAACTATTTTATATGAATGTACATTATAAAGCATTATTTAAGAAAAATTGTAGATTGGAAACGATATTATAAACAAAAATAAATAAATAGAATTCAGAGATCATGTTATTATTTTAATAAATATTTTTGGACTGAATTAAAATGACAGTAAATTTCATTATTCTATGAAGACCAATCTAATATAATAAGATTACTGATGTCCGCATATAATTATGCAATGATCATGCCAGAGAAATATGATATTATCTAAGCCAAAACAACCTTTTGTTAGTGCGAGTAGTTTGGTCTGTGTATATTTTAATTAAAATGTGATAGTTTTTTCCTAACGAGGACAATTTGCTGGATGTTCTGCTATTTAAGCAGATGCTTGGATAAGGTTCTTTAAGCGAAAGAATCTGAATGTCTTCCCTTAAAGGGGTAAAAAATTTGGTAGAGAAAGTTTCACAGTTGAAAAGAAGCTAATGAGTTTGAAGATAATGTGAACGACCAAGAACATGAAAATGTGTTAATAAATAACTCACATATGTACGATATGAGAAGGTATAAACTTCGAGAACAATATCGCTGTAGTGTAAAATAAATTTACTATTTGTTTTTAAATAAATTTATTTTAAATATTTTGAAATATTTCATTTTTAAACTAAAAGTTTACAAATTTAAAAATTTCTTTAAATGAATAAATTATAATAGGTTCAACATTGGTAATTTGTAGAATTTTCAACGATATATGTAGATGATGTCATACCAAAAAAAGAAATATAATGATCACTTGATTAGAATGGAAAAAATGGTTAATATATTCGAGTAAAATAATAAGAAGGTGAGATGTGAACAAAATGTTTACAATAGAGAGAATTTTATTTTATTTATATAGATATCCTAGCATGTAAAATAATTCAGTTTCACAAAATAGTTATAATGTACTATAATATATTCAAATGTGTATTGTGCAAAAAATGTGTCTGGATTTAAACATTTGTCAAAAGATACCAAATAAAATTATTTACATGTGTTGATGTAAGATTCTTAATTGTTATTTATTGCATATAAAATAAAACTATATGTCAAAGAAATTAGAATACCTATATCCTTGATTGAATAACCCCTTATATTCTGTCCTTCATAGATTTGAATTATGTTGATTGTCGTGTACTCCCTAAATTTTTTGTTGTTGTTTTTTTTTTTTATTAAAAGAAACGAACTAACTTCGCAAATATGTCTTTACTTGAAGTTTCATTTCAAAATTGAACGCATGCGAAGGCTGTTTAAGAAAAAAAAAATTGAACGTATGCGTCATATTATTGCTGAATTGAGTGCTAAAAAAGTTTCTAAGGAAGATTAGCACATGACCCTTTTATTGTATTATTAAAAGATTGACGCATAAAAGTAAAAACACAATTTTTACGGTTGCAGCAAGTCATATATGAAACTCTTTCTTACAAATTCACCTAGGAAAAGAAAATGATAAAACACACTAAAAACAAATTAGAAACTCTTCGTTTGAAGTTGCTTTAGTGAAAAATCTCCAACTGGAACAACTTCTTCATATCCGCTGTAAGCGTTCCTGTTTTCTCCATCCCATGGTTTGTTCAGTTAACTTTGCTAATTGCTACCATACCATCAACCTAACAGAAACAAACTGATATGTGATTGCTACCTGCCGGCCATAGTAAATTAGTAATTCAAAGCTATGCTCTGGCCAAGAACACTGCTAATAATTCTGATGACATCAATATTCTAGAACTGCAACATGATGTCATCCAACCTCCTTT
This sequence comes from Brassica oleracea var. oleracea, assembly GCF_000695525.1. NCBI lineage: Eukaryota > Viridiplantae > Streptophyta > Magnoliopsida > Brassicales > Brassicaceae > Brassica > Brassica oleracea. The sequence goes on from NC_027750.1 coordinate 25,902,783, forward strand.
CTAAAAGAAAACATGGGAAGCATATACATACAAAACTACCTCAATGATGTAATGGCTGAAATCTTCAACGGACTTTTTGATATTAATGAGATAATTTTAGTGAAGATAACCTTTGCCGGTGGAGGCAAACAATCCTCATCCCCCACCATTTCAAGAATTTTCACATCTTCATCTTTCTTAACAACCTATATATAAGCAACTCTTTCGTACTTTAAAAATATAAAATAAAAGTGTCATTTTTCACTCAGATATAAGAAGATTCAAGTGCCAAGGTTCAGAGACCTGACTATGAAGTGTGAAGAACATAATTGAAGTGTTTCTTCAATTACAATGGACCAAAACCAAGAATGAACATGAACAAAACTAATAACAGCCCAGAAATCAAATCAAAGAATAATGTTAACTCTTCCAAAACCCTAAGCTAAGTGAGTGAGCAAATCATAAAGGTCAATTCTTACTGTTTGGGAAGTTTTGAATTCTTCTTAACCAGAACCTCTGAGACATTCACCCATAACATCTTCTTAATCAGCAGTGAAATTTAACAGTGGAGTTACAACACCTGACTTTCAAATTGGGGAGCAGGAGTGAAGAGTTTGCCATCCTAATCTCTGAAAGTTTAAGAATGACATTGATTGGGAGGAATGAATTATGAATTTCACAGAAAGAAACTCACATATTTATAGTTGTAGATTTGCACAATGGAAGCGAGAAGGGCAAACATCATGAGAGGAGTGGGGAATCTGTATTAATGAGATCGTTAATGACGATGACTGAATGCAGTAGAGTTTTGTAACGGTCCAGGCGATTCGACATAGACAGCGGCTACCACCATAGATTGGCAGGAAATACTCATCCCCGTAACCCAGCCGGAGCTTCTTTGTCGGTTTTAAACGACAATTGCTTAAGAACAGTGGCAACCCTAGAAATCGCTTCTCCATGAAAGCGTAGAAAATGAATACATGAGTTGTGGGTTCACGTGATCAATCTTTGTGAGGTAAAAAAAAAAAGAGAAAGGATTAATGGGATTAAACACGAACAAACCATAATTCACACCGTCTCAGAGAGATTCAGAAGAAGCTTAGGCGTTGTCGAGTCGCCATAAAACGAAGATGACGAAGTCCATTTCCTAGCGAAATTAGAATTAGGGTTTCTGTTTATGGGCCGTCGGGCCAACTTAACCATACAAATTACAGCCCAAAAACATTGAATATATAAACTTAGCGTTAAAAGCCCAGCATATATGAGAATAAATGAAGTGCTGTGTTTTGTGTGGCCGGGACACGTGTCGATACTACGGACCTCGACTTTCTGACCTGGATCCTAGGTGCAGCACAGGAGAGAGACAAATATTTTTTAATATATATATATATATATATTAATGTTGTTAAAATTATATCAGAAATTAATTTAGATTAGTAAATAAATTTTATCAATAAATAAACAAATAAAAAATTATTGATAATTTTTTTTTCCTTCCCTTGATGTTACAATTAAAAGGATAAAAACCCTATACGATATAGGAAAAGAAAAAAAAAAGATGAATTCAAACAGAAAAATAATTGTAAAACAATTAACATTAGCGATAAGAGTAGGCATGAGACGGATCGGGTATCCGGGCAATTTTAAGATATCCGGATCCGGATCTTTATCGGCGGATCCATAATTTTACTATTTTTATCCGGATCCGGGGTTCGCGGATATCCGGGTATCGGATATCCCTCTAAAAATTATAATATCCGGCGGATATCCGGATCTGGATCCTTAAAATAAATAAAAATAATATTAATATATATAAAATATTAACAATAATTTAAAAATAAAAGTATATATAATGTTTTTAATTATGTCTATGTATAATATTACAAAATTTACATAAATTTTATATATACTATTGTAAAAATAAAAATATATTATATAAAATTAGTTTTTATATATAAATTTACTATTTTGAAATAGTTATTAATAAAATTTACGGATCCGGATATACGGACTAAAAAATCAAAATATCCGGATCCGGATTCGACTTTGACGGATCCAACATTTTACTATCCGGATCCGGATTCGGCCTCTCCGTATATCTGGATCGGATTTGGACCGGATCTCGGATAAAAGTCCCGGACCTAGATAAGGGTTCTTCTTTTCTTTTCTTTGTGCCATAAGAGTTCTTCGGTCAAGATTTTTCTTCTTATTCTCTGCATCTACTATTTTTGGTGGTGTTTAACTTTAAAACTATTAACTGCTTCTGCAAAAACAAAATTAACATCACGATTCACGATGATTCATATAATAAAAAGAAAGTTTTGTATACAGAATCAATCAAAAGAAAGGTTTAGCACGAGACTCTTACTGTTGACTAACCGGAACCAACAATGTACTGACGTAAACAACAACATTCTCATGGAAGTTTCAAACTGTGTTGAAAACATTTGTTAGATGGTTGTGTGTGGAAGATAAAGACTTTGTTAAAAAAAAGAGTAAAGAATCGTTGCTTTTATTCAGTTGAAAAGGATCGTGATCTGAGTAGTGGATGAGATAAAATAGGAGTAGATATATGACAATATTTTTTGTAACAAACATGTTTAAATGGCTTACAATTTTATTTACAAAAAGAAACTAACAAAGTAAATATAAAATTAACTACTAACATTTATCAATTATGTCGAAATTTTAGAAAATTTGTTATAAATTTCTTTTTTGAGCTAACTTATTTGGTTTAATTAATTATATATTATAATGAGCATACAGATATTTTTAAAATATATATGTAAGATTCTTTATTTAGTAAATATATATATATTTATCATTTTAATATTCAAAATATCAATTTATCTAACTTAGTTATTAAATGAATTCAAATTATTTATAAATTATTAAAATCAATGTAAATTTCATTTATAAGAGTAATATACAGATTTTATTTATATAAATTCATATGATAATTGAATTTTAAATTTATGAGAAATAAGATTGCAACATCAAATATATTCAAGCGACACAAATGAATTACATACACATATTAATATCTTAATTAAAACTATTTTAGTATCATTTTACCTTGATGTCAAATTTGCAACATTTACTGAAATAATGTTACTATTGTATCAACTTTATAAGTGATGTTAATCCAAATTAGTGATTGTATCGATCATTTAATTGATGTAAACTTATATTTTCTATCAATTTCTAAGAAGTGACGTAAACTAATATAAATTTTTGCCAATTGCATTGAAGTGGTGCCAAATAAATTAATAACATCATCTATAGTATTAAAACAGAAACATTACAACTTCTTCTAGGTAGATTTTTAATTTAGACATCACATTATTATTCATATCAATATTCATAGCCTAACATTTTATTTCCTTAAACAAAAAAATATTCACTTTATTATCATTAATGAATCACCAAAGAACTTACCAAAAAACATAACCTGTGATGATACTTTATATTATTATTATACCATTAATCATACCTTATATTTATTCGTATATGCCCATAGATCATTGCTAATCGATAAAATATGTTTATGATGCTAATTGTAGAATACAGCAAGATTCCATATTTTTGAGATTCTTCTACATGTTAAACATTAAATTACATTTTTTAAAAACGAAAACTAGAAAAATCTCTTTTCCAAGTTACAATTAAATATTTACAATCAATTATGGAAGGTGTAAAATAAAAAATATGGCAAATCCCTTTCTCCAAGTTTATGTGTCCATAAATATTTATCTTTGTATCCATCGATAAACATTCACAAAAAACTCTCAAAAATGTAACTATCTTTAAAGGTAGATAAATCAAAGAAAAATAAAATAAGATATAACTATTTTTTATTCTTTTTTAAGGAAAATTGTTGTTACTAACGGGTTTAATAATTCAATAGTGATATGGGCATTTACAATAAAATTTTGCTTTGTGGGGAATAATAGTTAGATTATGAATAAATATAAAACAAAATCATAGTTTTCTTATTGCACTTAATTTTATAAAAAAATACATTGTCATTTTTTTTTGAAATTTTTGCATACACATTGAAAATGCTATTCTTTTAATAAAAACAAATTGAAACTATAATTGTTTTTGGATTTATACAGTTTCAATTAAATTATTTGACCAAATATAAAACATTATATATCTGCACAGTTAATATTTCTTGCTATTTTTTATTTTTTTATAAAATTGTTTGTGTACATGTCTTATTAATTATAACTATTTTATTAAAATTATAATAAAGACTTCAGTTATGTTAGTTTTTATCGTATTGGTTAATATTAGATTACTGTTATCACCTTACACTATTATGTTAGTCTAAATCGTATTGGTTACTATCAAATTAGTATTTTATAGTACATCTATAATATATTGTTATTTCAATCTAAATCATATTGGTTAATATTATATTAGTGTTTTCATGATGTGATTTTTTTGGTCAAAGTTTTTATGATGTGATTATATCTCTAATATACCGATAAAAAATATTAATACAAAACACAGTTTAAATTTATTGTTTTTATACCGTATGTTTTGGACAAACTTGAAATTATATAAAACAACAAAGTAGAAAACTAGACAAACTCTAAACTATATTAACTACTATAATGGATATATGTTATGTGCTAAAACAAAAATAAAATCCGCGCGGTCGCGCGGATCATGATCTAGTCGTTTGTTATAATTGATGTTAAACACACATATTTTGAATCATTTGCTAATAAAAAATTCAAATCAGTATCATTTATCTTTGTGATTCAATTTAAGTGATGTTTTACAATCTTTTTGCTGTAGAAAATCTATAATATAATGAGACAGTTGCCTCATTCCTGAGCAGCCACGTCAGCATTTTGGTGGGTTCCATTTTTAAAAAGTGTGAAAAAATGTCAAGTATGTGGCTTGAACCCGGATTACTGAGATATAAACACCAACATTTATACCACTAAACTAAATAATACTTTGTACATTGATGGCCGAAACTAATATATATTTATGAAGGTCGGAAACCTTGTCGGAAGCCCTTGCTTCTTCGGCTTCCTCTGAGGGTCGAGACTACAAGTGTATTATGAGTTTCATTTTTTTAATGGGATTCATCACGTTAAATGAAAAAAAAAACTCAAGTTTGCAACAATTATGGTTTTCCTATATTGTAAACTGTTGTCGTTTAACATGAGTTCGGGTTCTTTTCATCATTGTCTCAGACAAGTCTGAGTTACAGAGTTGCGCCGTATGAATGTTCATGTCTGTTCGTAATCTATTTTTTCACCGGTGAACTCTTCATATTCACATCTTAAATCACTTGATCATAAATGTTCCTGACTTGTAGCCCTTATATAAACCATATATATATGATTCTCATCTTTGATGAACCCAATATGCATCTCCACAAAACTCATTGATTCCTATTATATTTAAGAAACTTCTAGAAAATGTTTCTCTCTGCCTCTCCAATTTGTCAAACCGGCGTCCCGGCGTCCGTCACTCAACCTTCGAGTCTCTCCGTGTTGGTCGTAGTAGTCAGAGCATAGCATCTATCTTCCTTGATGAAAAGGTAAGTTAATCTTCGATTTATCACACTTATTTAATATAATTGTTTTTAATTGATTTTCTGATTTTTTGTTAAATAATATTATTTGCAGATTTTGTGATTCATGGGTTTATTCCCGCCGGACGTGCTGCCGGACGTGCTAATCATTACATGTCATCTTTGAAAGCTGGTTCCGTTGTGAAAGACGATCGTTTGAGGTTTCTAGGTGCTCAAGCATGTACAAGATAATTGATCATCCATTCTTCATTCGTTTCATCTCACCAACTATTATTGATGAAGTCATCACAGGTGTTCCTGAGATCAATCTCCAATCATAATTAGACTGTTTGACAATTTCCAAGTGATTGCGAACACAAACCTAGAACTCCCAGGTATATTATCATATTGCATCTGGGTTTATAATATGTTTCGTTATCATAACTGATATTTAAACTCGCAGATGTGGTTGGGCAAATCCGTTCTGACCAAGGCTTTGACCTTAGCAAAGAAACAACTCGAGTCGTTATCCGTCTCCTTCAACTAAAACTCAACGACACATACATCGAGTCAGTTAAACAAATATAAACTACACGGCCATCTATTTAACAATTTACAAACTTATTTTTGCAACGATACATACATAGAGTCAGCTAAACAAATACAAACTACACGGCCAGCTATTTAACAATTTACAAACTTACTTTCGCAACGAAGAAAACGAAGACGACAACAAAGATCAATGAAATTACCTAAACAAAAAATGCAGAGTAAGTTATGAACTATGATAAATACAACTAACAATGATTTTTGTTTACATATTACCCATCAAATAAAAGATAAACAAACACAGCCACAACATGAGATATAATAGCCAATCCCGACAGACACAAAGGCGGTAACAACATTTCCACATGCTCACTCCTCTTGTCTTATAAAAATAGCCTATATGCCCAATGTCAACTGGCCAATGCTACTGTCTTCTTATGAGAAATACATAAATTCGTTTAAAACTCATTAAAGCCCAAATAGTCAGAACTGTCACTCATTTTATAGTTATTTCTACAAGTCTTCATGTATTTGTTTTAAATGTTCGGTAAGAGCAACAAATTTAAAAATAAAATAAAACATATAACAAACATAATAAGAATAATAAAAATTATTACTTAATACACACAACTTACACAACTAAAATGGAGAAAAAATATCCAAAAACAAAAGGTACTCTCAACAACTTTAATATAATTTATGTACTCTCAACAGTACAAGAAACAAATTAAAAAGACAAACAAACAATAAGTTTCAGTGACACAGCAAACAATAACACGAACTATATCAATCACATTACTAACACAGTTTAGTCCTTTATAAGTGGAGAACAATCCATACACAGTTCATCATCACAATTATAACTCTGTAACAATAAAAAAAAACTTGAAAAACAACTCAAAACACAAAATTCACAACTACAATAACCCTAGCAAATATTGAGATAAAACAAGAACTCTGTCCACAGCTCCGCCCAAGCGCGGAGGCAATGCCCTGGTTAATCTAATGGAGAGGTTATACAAAGCAGATGTGATCTGTTTCATATATAATTTAGTAAATTACTAGTTCAGTACGCATAAGTGGCATTAAAAAGGTCAAAAGCAATGAATAGTTGGCAAAGGTATGACGTTCATGTCCCACCCAGGATGTCCTTTCCACACATTTAAATCATGTCTCTCATAGCATCTCCAGGCCAAAATTTTATTTTTAAAGGAACAAAACCTTTAAATAAAGATTTGAGGGTTAATTATTTCTATTATGAATTTTCAAAAAAAAAGGCAAGAAAAATTTATTTATTTGTATTATAGTTTCTGACATTAATAAAAAATTACTAATAATGATAAACCTTCACAAATACATATAAAACATATATTTAATATATTATAAAACCCACAATATTACAATATTATATAATAAAAGATAATAAAATTACATATATAATAAAAAAACACACATACACACTTCGAAAGTTACATATAAAATACTAAATTACTCATGCATTATTTTCGTAATGCTCTCATGTGCTCAATCAACGTATTCTGAAGTGATTAATAAGATTTATTTGTGTTAAGTTTGTTTAATGTATTTTTATTTTGTGTGAGTTTTATTTAATATATTTTTCTATTGTGAAAAATTTATTTTAATGTTATATGATATTTATCCTATTTTATTTTATTTTGGTGTACTTAAATTCTTTTTAATTAATATTAATATATGTATTTATGAAAAGAAATAGTTATAAGGACCAAAAAAGTAAAAGATAGTGTTAAAGTTTTAAATAGTGAAACTTCAGATTTAAAATTTTGCAATTCAGAACCTCAAAATTTGAAGATTTGAGATTGAGTCGAAGTGACAAAAACTTCAAAATCTCAAATCTTCAAAATTTGAGGATTTGAGGTTAGGTTGGAGATGCGCTAAGGTATGCATGTGGACGCGAAGCTCAGAGTAAAATAAAGGCTCAAAAACAAAACAACTGTCTGAATCACAAAATATAAGGTCCTAAATACATTATGCGGTATCTTCTCGTACATTCTCATTCTTTAAAATCTCGAGAATATTAGAAAAATATCAGTCTCTCCTTTTCCTGGGAGCTAGAGAAAATGGAGATATCAGTTGCATTAGTAGTAGTATTGAAGTATCTTGAATTAATGTGATAACCAAAATAGTTTGTTACACAGTTTGTTTAAATACTCCGGATAAGCTAAAGGAGACTCAAACCGGAGTGGTTAACCTCTAACCATAATAAACCAATACTCTATAGTATCTAATACGCCCCGGTCAAGTCTCTGAATCCGAAACATGAGGAAGAAAGAGACTTGAGAGTGACATTCGATCAAGTAAGGATCGAAAAGGACCAGAGTGCAGCGGCTTCGTGAAGATGTCTGCATGTTGATTGGCGCTTGAAACGTGCATCAAAGTAGTGAATCCTCTCTTCACCTGATCACGAACCGTGTGGCAATCTATCTCCACATGTTTTGTCCTCTCGTGGAAGACCGGGTTGGTGGCTATGTGCATCGCGGACTTGTTGTCACAGAAGAGCTTCGCTTTGGTGGTGACTTGAATCTGCATGCTAGTAAGTAGCTGTTGCAGCCAAAGAAGTTCACAAGTCGTGTGTGCCATGCTTCGATACTCTGCTTCAGTGCTGCTTCTACTAACCACGTCTTGTTTCTTCGACTTCCAGGTAATCAAGGAAGTGCCAAGATAGACACAGTAACCAGTGACTGATCGACGACTGTCAAGACAAGTAGCCCAGTTTGCATCGGAAAAGGCATTGAGACACACCGTCGAAGAAGCTGAGTAGAATAATCCCTGACCAGGATTGTTCTTGATATATCTCAGTATTCAATGAGCTGCGGTAAGATGAACATCAGTCGGAGAACTCATGAACTGACTCAAGCAGTGAACCGCAAACTTGATGTCAGGACGAGTGATTGTTAAGTAAAGAAGTCGACCAATCAGAGCACGAAACGGAGAGGGATCATCAAGAGGGGTACCGGATTTTCTG
>NC_027750.1:25911916-25913345 GCF_000695525.1 Brassica oleracea var. oleracea
AATGCATACTTCCGCTGAGAAATTGAGATCCCTTCAGAGCTTCTAGCTACTTCCAAACCAAGAAAGAATCGAAGATCACCAAGGTCTTTGATCTTGAAGTGCTGGTGAAGCGTGTCTTTGATTTGATTAACCACACCATCGTCATTCCCAACAATCATGATATCGTCTACATAGACAAGAGCAGCAACAAAGGAAGAACCAGATTGCTTCACAAACAGGGTATTATCCGCCGGAGATTGTATGAAACCAGCAGATAGAAAAACTGCAGAGAGACAGTTATACCACTGGCGGGATGCCTGTTTCAACCCATACAGTGATTTGTGAAGTCGACAGACAGGATTTGGAGGCAAAGAACCAGATGCAGGAACATAGCCTTGAGGAAGGCTCATGAAGATTTCCTCATCCAAATCACTATGCAAAAACGCATTGGAGACATCCATTTGAGACATACTCCATCCTTGAATCGCAGCAAGAGCCAGGAGAAGCTTGACACTCGCAAGCTTTGCAACTGGAGAGAAAGTATCAGTGAAGTCGACACCCTCTTGTTGCGTGAAACCCTTGGCAACCAGACGAGCTTTGTAACGCTCAATCGTGCCATCAGCCTTATATTTGATCGTATAGACCCATTTACAACCAACCACATTCTTCCCTGGAGGCAATGACTCAACAGTCCAAGTATTGTTAGCTTCCATAGCTTGCAATTCCTCATTAGTAGCCTTCCGAAAATTAGGGGATAACATGGCTTGTTTAAAAGATGTGGGTTCTGTTTCGAGAGAGTAAGAAAGAATATAAGATTGATATAAAGGTGTAAAGTGGGAATAAGAGAGAACAGAGGATATTGGATATGGTGTGGAAGTAGATTGATATTCCGTGTTTTTAGCGGTTTTAAACTCGTTTTGGAGAAATTAAATGGTCGGTTTTAATTAATGTTTTGGTCTATTTGATGCGTTTTGGTGTTCTTAAGTGTAATATGCAGGTTACTAGATAGCTTGCAAGAAAAGAACGCATTCGGGATTTATTCAGAAGCAAGATGGACCGAACAATGGACCGAATGAGAAGTATTGATCGCACAGGACGTGAGATCGACCGATCCGGTCCATGTGGATCGACCGATCCCACGCTTTCATGCACTAGATCGACCGATCCGGTCCATGTGGATCGACCGATCCCACGCTTTCATGCACTAGATCGACCGATCCGGTCCATGTGGATCGACCGATCCCACGCTTTCATGCACTAGATCGACCGATCCGGTCCATGTGGATCGACCGATCCCACGCTTTCATGCACTAGATCGACCGATCCGGTCCATGTGGATCGACCGATCCCACGCTTTCATGCACTAGATCGACCGATCCGGTCCATGTGGATCGACCGATCCCACGCTTTCATGCACTAGATCGACCGATCCGGTCCATGTGGATCGACC
>NC_027750.1:25920304-25939250 GCF_000695525.1 Brassica oleracea var. oleracea
AATGCATACTTCCGCTGAGAAATTGAGATCCCTTCAGAGCTTCTAGCTACTTCCAAACCAAGAAAGAATCGAAGATCACCAAGGTCTTTGATCTTGAAGTGCTGGTGAAGCGTGTCTTTGAGTTGATTAACCACACCATCGTCATTCCCAACAATCATGATATCGTCTACATAGACAAGAGCAGCAACAAAGGAAGAACCAGATTGCTTCACAAACAGGGTATTATCCGCCGGAGATTGTATGAAACCAGCAGATAGAAAAACTGCAGAGAGACAGTTATACCACTGGCGGGATGCCTGTTTCAACCCATACAGTGATTTGTGAAGTCGACAGACAGGATTTGGAGGCAAAGAACCAGGTGCAGGAACATAGCCTTGAGGAAGGCTCATGAAGATTTCCTCATCCAAATCACTACGCAAAAACGCATTGGAGACATCCATTTGAGACATACTCCATCCTTGAATCGCAGCAAGAGCCAGGAGAAGCTTGACATTCGCAAGCTTTGCAACTGGAGAGAAAGTATCAGTGAAGTCGACACCCTCTTGTTGCGTGAAACCCTTGGCAACCAGAGGAGCTTTGTAACGCTCAATCGTGCCATCAGCCTTATATTTGATCGTATAGACCCATTTACAACCAACCACGTTCTTCCCTGGAGGCAATGACTCAACAGTCCAAGTATTGTTAGCTTCCATAGCCTGCAATTCCTCATTAGTAGCCTTCCGAAAATTAGGGGATAACATGGCTTGTTTAAAAGATGTGGGTTCTGTTTCGAGAGAGTAAGAAAGAATATAAGATTGATATAAAGGTATAAAGTGGGAATAAGAGAGAACAGATGAGATTGGATATGGTGTGGAAGTAGATAAAAGAGGAGTAGAAGATGAATCAAGAGAGGTTTGAGAAAGAGAGCACCTCGCAAGATTGCAGTGATACTGAGACAAGTTACTTGGAGTTTTCACATTTCGTTTTGGTCTTCCACCCAAAAGATTCCCTTGACATGTGCTTACTGGTACAGTCTCTCTCATAACAGGTTCATTATGAGGTGAATGCAAATCTACATGCTCAGGAACACTATCAATGATCACAGGAATAGGCAACGGAAGTATAGTATTATCAAAGATTTTAGAAGAAGAATCAGAAGCATTAGTCTTGTCATCTTTATAAGGGAAAATTGATTCATGAAAACCACGTTTCTGGTTACTGAAATCCGATTAGTATCAAGATGTAAAACTTTGTACCCTTTGTAACCAGAAGGATAACCAAGGAAAACACATGAATCAGCTCGAGCAGTGAATTTGTTTCGATCTTTAGGCAATGTAGACACATAACAAAGACAACCAAACGATTTCAGAATTGAGTAATTAGGAACTTTCTTTGTCAACAATTCATATGGAGTCTTGTTACCTAGAAGAATAGAAGGAGTTCTGTTGATAAGAAACACTGCAGTGCACACACAATCACTCCAATATATCAGAGGAACACTGGATTGAAACAATAATGCCCTAGCAACATTCAATATATGCTGATGTTTGCGTTCGACAATGGAGTTCTGTTGCGGTGTGTATGCACAGGAAAATTGATGAATCATACCATGTTGTTTAACAAGTTGAGTAAAGTCGATTTCAGGAGCATTATCACTACGAATCACTTTAATAACAGATTTATACTGAGTAGAAACATGTTGAATAAACTCTGGAAAAACAGTGAGAACATCATTTTTAGTACGCATCATGTATATCCAAGTAACACGAGTACAATCGTCGAATATAGTAAGAAAATATCGATATCCTTCAACAGACTCAACAGAGAAAGGACCCCAAACGTCTAAATGAATCAAATCAAATGGTGATACAGACACAGTAACACTAGACTCAAAAGAAAGACGCTTCTGTTTTGCCAAAGGACAAACAGAACAGTGTTCAAACTTATCAACAATAGAAACAGGAATATTAAGAATACCAGACATTTGCTTTAACTTGGAAGTTGATGGATGTCCAAGGCGTTGATGCCAGAGAGTCTCATCGGCTCGCAAGGATCCACAGAAAGGCAAAGAAGAGGCAGTAGTATTATCAAGCTCAAGAACATAAAGGTTTTGAAGAAGAATGCCTCTACCAATCATCAATCCCTGAATAGACTCCTGGAGTAGACAAAAATCAGGATAGAAGTGAGCAGAGAAGTTACTATCACGAAGAAGGCTACCAACACTTATCAGGTTAAACTTGAAAGATGGAACGTGAAGAACATTATGCAAGACAATGAAAGAGTTAATATGCACAGTTCCTATATGAGTTATGTTTTCACGAAGACCATTGGGGAGAGAGACTGTAACACCAAGCACAGACGAAGTGTTACTAAAGAGTGATAGATCAGAACAAACATGTGTGGTAGCTCCACTGTCAATTATCCAAGAATCACTAGCAATAGAATTTGAAAGAGAAGAAAGGCACTGATTTTGAAAAGTGAGAATATTGTTTTGAAATTTTAGACTGGTAGAAGGAAAAGGGATGATACCAGAAGTAGATTGGGGTGCCATGTATCCATTTTCAGAGACGGAAGACTGCTTACTAGAAATTGCATTCACAGAAGGACTAACGTAAGCTTGAAGCTGTTGAAGTAATGCCTGAATTTGATTTACATCCATCTGACCAGGGAGAGAAGTTGATGAAGCAGGAACAATCTGTTGAGCAACAGCATTAGCTTGTTGAGAGTGTTGTGGTTGAGTGTAATGATTGTTCTGCTGCTGCATCGATCGTTGATTGTAGTTGTTCTGCGGCTGCATTCCTTTTTGGTTGTAATTGTTCTGTCCCCGAGGAGCATAACCAGCAGTAGCGTGAGTGCCTTGTCCAGGAATAGATGACTTATTGAACTTGTGACCAGGAGGATAGCCATGAAGACGAAAGCATTTATCAACAATGTGACCAAGTTGACCACAATAGGTACACAAAGGACGTTGCTTTGGACGGTATCCTGAGTTGGCATGAGCTGCAGCAAAAGCTGAATGATCAGGAGGAGCAGAAAACAAATTCTCATCTGGACCAGAGGCTTGAAAAACAACACTTTCTGGAGTAGAGCTCGGCTTGATAGCTCTCTGACGTTCATCCTGTGTCACCAGATTAAACACCTCCTCAATAGTTGGAATTGGCTTTAGCATCAGGATATGACGACGTGTTGATTCATAAGATTCATTCAGTCCCATCAAGAATTTGGTAACTCTGCTACGTTCCTGAAGACGTTCCCATAGCTCTGCAGCATTGCACTCACACTTTCTACAAGAACACACAGGCAATACAACATAGTTCTTGTGCTCTTCCCAAAGAGTAACCAACGCAGTATAGTAGGTGGTTACATCATCAGAGCCTTGCTGAATCGAACTCAACTTCTGGTCAATTTCATAAACGCGCGGAGCATCATCTTGTTTGAATCTGGAGAGAATATTCTTCTAGATCGATTCAGCGGTGGATACAAACAATAAGCTCTGACCTATCTTCTTGGATACAGAGTTCATTAACCATGTAGCTACCATATCATTGTAACGTGACCAAGATCCCGAGTCTCGATGATTATCAGGCGGTTTAGGAATCGTACCATCGATGAATCCAAGTTTATTCCTGACGTTGAGAGCCATACGAACCGAGCGTCGCCATGAATGGAACTCTGCACCGGTGTTGAGGCGATCGGAAACAAGGACAAGACCGGCATGATCCGAGCTATGAAGGTAGTATGAATTTTCGTAGTGATCGAGGTGACGAGTTGAAGAAGGTGAACTCATCGCGATGACGATCGGAGAAATGACGCAGCGTAGTTGATTTCACAAGAATCGGAGTGAAATCAAGAAACGCAGAGAGCTTCAACAAATGAGAAGAAGCAAAGCCGAAAGGAAGTAGACGGAGAAGACAATCTCGAGCTCGAACACAATCAGATCTTCGATGAAAAGACGAAGGATTTGAAGAATCGAAGAACTCATGAAGCTCTATGATGGAGAATCGTCACAGGCTCTGCTCTGATATCATATTGAAGTATCTTGAATTAATGTGATAACCAAAATAGTTTGTTACACAGTTTGTTTAAATACTCCGGATAAGCTAAAGGAGACTCAAACCGGAGTGGTTAACCTCTAACCATAATAAACCAATACTCTATTGTATCTAATAAGTAGTTTCAGTAGCTATTGTTGTTGTATCGTGGTGGACATGGAGAGCTTTAATGTGGATTTGGTTTAAACCAAAAATGCTTGAGAGTTACCTGAGAAGACAAGGTCTCTCCGGTACTCCTTACACGCCGCTCGTAGGCGATTTGAAGAAGAATTTTACTATGACAATGGAGGCAAGATCCAAACCCATCAAACTAACGGATGATATCTCAACACGTGTCATGCCTTATATCTTACAAATGCTCAAGACTCACGGTAAATTTTCTTGTTGACATCTTCGTTAAGTACCTGATCAAGAAAAGGTCTCAACATTTGTATCTGTGATGTTGCTGAAACAGGAAGGACTTTCTTTACATGGCTTGGAACTACACCAACAATCACTATAATGGATCCTGAGCAAATCAAGGAAGTGTTCAACAAAGTTTATGATTTCCAGAAGCCACATACGTTCCCTTTGGGTAACGTGATAGCCACCGGACTTGCTAATTATGATGGTGAGAAATGGGCGAAACACCGAAGAATCATCAACCCTGCATTCCACCTTGAGAAGATCAAGGTATAGGCAGGTTATTTAATCATAACCTGGAATCATTTTTAGAGTGCTTGTCAATATCAAAACATAATTATATTATTCGAGCGTGAGGTGGACCGAAAAACCAAACCAGAATAAAATAAACAATAAAAAAACTTCTGATAAGAATATAGCTATTGGTCGGTTGTGGTATTATTTGAAGAAATAGAAACATATGAAAGCTGTGGATTACTCATGCTTAGAGACTTTAGGTTTGTATGTACTGTTTATTTGGCTCTTCCAAATTTTTGACATGTGCTTATATATATGGACAGAATATGGTACCTGTGTTCCACCAAAGCTGCAGCGAGGTTGTTGGAAAATGGGACAAGATAGCCTCGGATAAAGGGTCCTCATGTGAGGTGGACGTTTGGCCTGGACTTGTGAGTATGACTGCTGATGTGATCTCTCGTACTGCTTTTGGCAGCAGCTACAAAGAAGGGCAGAGAATATTTGAGCTCCAAGGGGAACTAGCACAACTCGTCAGACTATCTTTTCTGAAAGCTTTCATCCCTGGATATATGTAATTTAAAAAACTTCAACTAGTCTGCTTCTTATATATTTTGAAGATGGGAATCATGTTGTGTCAAATTCTCCTTGTTTTTTTCGTGTAGTTATCTCCCAACAAAGAATAATAGAAGGATGAAAGCAGCATCCAGAGAAATCCAAGTTATACTGAGAAGGATCATTAACAAAAGGTTAAGGGCTAGAGAAGCACCAAGCGGCGATTTGCTAGGTATACTTCTGGAATCAAATTCAGGGCAAGCTAAAGGAAATGAATTGAGCATTGAAGATGTGATGGAGGAGTGTAAGTTGTTCTATTTCGCTGGACAAGAGACAACGTCAGTTCTTCTGGTCTGGACAATGGTTATGTTAAGCCAACACCAAGACTGGCAAGCTAGGGCACGAGAAGAAGTGAAGCAAGTTTTTGGCGATAAAGAACCAGATACAGAAGGCTTGAACCAGCTCAAAGTGGTCAGTAAAACTAAATTAATAAAAATATTAAGTGACTTGAATACTTTTCTTGTGTTATGATGATTTTTCTGAATGCTTTCAACAGATGACCATGATACTATATGAGGTCCTTAGGCTTTATCCTCCCATACCTCAGATGACCCGAGCCATTCACAAAGAGATGAAGCTAGGCGACCTGACACTGCCAGGAGGCGTTCAGATCAGTCTACCTACTCTATTAGTCCATCGTGACACACAGCTATGGGGCAGCGATGCAGCCGAGTTCAAGCCCAAGAGGTTCAAAGACGGTGTCTCAAAGGCAACAATGGGACAAGTCTCTTTCTTTCCCTTTGCGTGGGGGCCAAGGATCTGCATTGGCCAGAATTTTGCTATGATGGAGGCAAAGATGGCTCTCGCTTTGATTCTACAGCGATTCTCCTTTGAGCTCTCTCCTTCCTATGCTCATGCGCTTTACACTGCACCCACAGTTCGGTGCTCATCTTATCCTACACAAGATATAGTTCTGTAACGGATAAACCCCTTTGGTTGTGTTGTTGTCAAAGAAACTTGTAATACACTGATGAAATAAGTCCAGATCATAGTAAAACTCAAAGTCTTGGTGCTATTGTAATTTATTATTAAAAAATATTATAAATTAATACTAATTTAACTTTGATTTATATACATAATAAATAATTATTCATATTTTATATATAAATGTAAAGCATTGTTGAATATTAAATTAAATAAATAAACAATGCTATACCTTGATCTTCTCAAGGGGGAATGAGGGTTGATGATTCTCTTTTGTTTGTTCTTTTTGTTGTGTAGTTATCTCCCAACAATAAAAAAAAAAATGAAGGCAGCGTCCAGAGATGGGTTTGCTCCAGAGATGGATTATGTCAATATAATAGAGTCTCCCTATTAATCATTATAGATAAAAATGTAGAATAATATTATTTTTGAAACTATATTTAGTGATGAAAATTGTATTTTTTAATATTTGGTCTTAAAAATAAAGGGATTTTATTATAGAAACATAAATTAGAGCAAATCCACTTTTATAATAAAGTTTCTTTATTTAGAATATAAAAGTAAATATAAAAGTGAAAATAATCTTATAAAATTCATCACAATCTCTCCTTTCCCTTGGAGCTAGAGAAAATGGAGATATCAGTTGCGTTAGTAACAGTTTCAGTAGCTATAGTTGTTTTGTCGTGGTGGACATGGAGAACTTTAAAGTTGGTATGGTTTAGACCAAAGATGCTTGAGAGTTACTTGAGAAGACAAGGTCTCTCCGGTACTCCTTACACGCCTTTCGTCGGTGATTTAAAGAGAAACTCTAGTATGACGATGGATGCAAGATCCAAACCCATCAAACTAACGGATGATATCTCACCACGTGTCGTGCCTTTTCCCTTCGAAATGCTCAAGACTCACGGTATGTTAAATGTTGTATAGCCTTTTCGTTGTTGAGTACCCGATCAAAAAAATATCATCAATACTATTAAAACAAAATCACAAAGCTAAACCCAATTTGGTTCTAGGTGAAATATTTTTAAAAAGTATACTATATAATTAATATGTCAATTACTTATTCTTTAGTCTAACACATTAATATCTATAACAAAATCACCCTACAATCTCGCTTTATTATTAATAGTAAGTGATTAAATGAAATTATTATTATTCATGGTAAGTAACTAAATGAGTTTATACTATAATTTTTAAATAATATCAATGCTTTCATACTTTAATAAACGCTTATATGTTATTTAAAGACTATATTAGTCGACGGTGATATATGTTTCACTGTACTACATTAATTTCAATAGTATTAATATTTTTCACACATGTTAATAAAGCTTTGTATGTTACTTTATAAATTTTATATTTATCAGATATTTTTTGGGTCTTTTGTTGGTCAACCAGTGTCGGGTTACGAATTAATTGCAATTTATTTTTAGATTTTTACCGGGGTTTATCAAGTTTTTAACTACAGATTTTTATTAAATTTAAACCGGATAATATACAGCTCACCATGTTACCTGTTCAAACACGGGTCTGTGTCATATATGAAAACAATGAATTAAACTAAGGACGCATATATAATTATTTTATAACATAAATATGTAGATCAAAATTCAAAAGTATTTAATTCCAACTAACATTTTTATCTAAAAATAAAATCCGTGTTTTCATCAAAATCTAGTCTCTATTAAATGTCCCACATCATTTGGAAACAATATATAAGTATAGTGGTAATCATTCACACTTAGGTAGTTTTTTGGTGTGTTAGACATTACTAACATGGTATTAAAGTTTATGGTTCGGATGATTTCCAACCAAACATTTTCATACTTTATGTAGCATGTATACGTGGTACATCTTTTTATCTTGTTGTGGTATTTTCGAGATGATGAATTTGTGTTGGTTCTATTGGACCAGGGTCTTATGCAATATATATAAATGATGTGTCAATTGTCCACTCTTATCTAGATTTTGATTGTGAGTTAGACTCATTACTAGTAGTCTGAACTATTGTATGTTCTTGAAACAGGAAGGACGTTTTTTACATGGCTTGGAACTACACCAACAATCACTATAATGGATCCTGAGCAAATCAAGGAAGTGTTCAACAAAGTTTATGATTTCCAGAAGCCACATACGGCCCCTTTGGACAACGTGATAGCCAAGGGACTCACTAGTTATGATGGTGAGAAATGGGCGAAACACCGGAGAATCATCAACCCGGCATTCCACCTTGAGAAGATCAAGGTTTAGACTTCTTAAATCATAACCTAGAATCATCAACCCGGTATGTGTGTTATGTTCATTTGGTTCTGCCCAAATTGTGACTTTGTGATTCTATGTGTAGAATATGGTACCTGCATTCCACCAAAGCTGCAGCGAGGTTGTTGGCAAATGGGAAAAGTTAGTCACGGATAAAGGGTCCTCATGTGAGGTGGACGTGTGGCCAGGGATTGTGAACATGAATGCTGATGTGATCTCTCGTACTGCTTTTGGTAGCAGCTACAAAGAAGGGCAGAGGATTTTCGAGCTCCAAGCAGAACTTGCACAACTCATCATACAAACTTTCGTGAAATCTTACATCCCTGGATATATGTAAAAAAAATAACCTCAACTTATCTGTTTCTTATACATTGGAGATGGGAGTTATGTGTCAAATTCTCTTTTGTTTTGTTTTGCCTTTTTTTTTTGCATAGTTATCTCCCAACAAAGGACAATAGAAGGATTAAAGCAGCATCCAGAGAAATCCAAGTTATACTGAGAGGGATCATTAACAAAAGGTTAAGGGCTAGAGAAGCTGGAGAAGCACCAAGCGACGATTTGCTAGGTATACTTCAGGAATCAAATTCAGGGCAAGCTAAAGGAAATGAAATGAGCATTGAAGATGTAATGGAGGAGTGTAAGTTGTTCTATTTCGCCGGACAAGAGACAACTTCAGTACTTCTGGTCTGGATAATGATTATGTTAAGCCGACACCAAGACTGGCAAGCTCGCGCACGGGAAGAAGTGAGGCAAGTTTTTGGCGATAAAGAACCCAGTACAGAAGGCTTGAACCAGCTTAAAGTTGTAAGTAAAAAAAACTTTAAGTGACTTCAGTACGTTTGTTGTGTTATGATAATTTTTCTGAATGATTTCAACAGATGACGATGATACTATATGAGGTCCTAAGGCTATATCCTCCAGCAGTGCAGCTGACCCGAGCCATTCACAAAGAGATGAAGCTAGGCGACCTGACATTGCCAGGGGGCGTTCAGATCAATCTACCTATTCTGCTAGTCCATCGTGACACAGAGCTATGGGGCAATGATGCAGCCGAGTTCAAACCAGAGAGGTTCAAAGAGGGTGTCTCAAAGGCAACAAAGGGGCAAGTCTCTTTTTTTCCCTTTGCGTGGGGACCAAGGATCTGCATTGGCCAGAATTTTGCTCTGATGGAGATAAAGATGGCTCTGGCTTTGATTCTAAAGAAATTCTCCTTTGAGCTTTCTCCTTCCTATGTTCATGCTCCTTACACAGTCATCACCATGCACCCACAATTCGGTGCTCATCTTATCCTTAACAAGATATAATTTTACCACCCCATGTGATATTTATAAAAAGAGCTTGTTATATATGCAAGAGAAATAAGATTTCACAAAAGAAATTAGTCAAGACCATCATACTCTAAAACAATGATTTTGTAATGGTAGCCTAAGTTCAGCCCATTTCAGATATTAATGGGATTCTTAAAAAAAAAGAACAGGCTTTTTATTTTTTTAATCAACAACAATTTTGATATATTTGTTGTTCAGGATATATGCATGCCAAAAAAATAACTCTTTTTTATATAACATCATACTTTATTGATCATAATATTGTGTTTACATAGTCTTCATGTAGATGACTTGTTATCATTGATGATACATAATAATGAAAACAGAAGGAAAGATTGTAGAGATGTTGTTTTTGCCAAAAAAATAACTCTTTTTTTATATAACATCATACTTTATTGATCATAATATTGTGTTTACATAGTCTTCATGTAAAAGACTTGTTATCATTGATGGTACATAATAATGAAAACATAACGAAAGATTGTTCAGCGATGTTGTTTTTGCCAAAAAAATAACTCTTTTTATATAACATCATACTTTATTGATCATAATATTGTGTTTACATAGTCTTCATGTAAAAGACTTGTTATCATTGATGGTACATAATAATGAAAACAGAACGAAAGATTGTTCAGAGATGTTGTTTTTGCCAAAAAAAATCACTCTTACTTGTTCCATATGTGAGAGTATTTTATTAAGTTTGGTAGACATTTCCATTCATCCCGTGGATCGGGTCTTATCGGACGTCTTTTATCCAGGTTTCTTCTCTATAGAGCTTGTTTCTCTCCCAATTTCATCAACTACTTTATGTGGTTTTGGTGTTAGATATACTTCAAACCTTGAAGTTCAAATCAAAGACTATTTAATTATGCACTTGTTGTTGTTTCAATCTCGGGATGTATATCACTGTTTGTGGTCTTTAATTCCCAAGGTTTCATCTCACTTTTCAGCTTGATGGTCGTTGAGTTCAGAGGACTTCTTTACGTCATTAGTTGTTCAAGCTCGGTGTTTGCCCCTATCTTTACTAGGTAAGAAACCGTGCACGGAACTCATTTTATAAAAACAAATAAGCTTTATTTTCAATTAAAAAACATTTAAAAATTGTTACAATTGCTTTCGAAGAAATACATGTATTACATAAATATCTTGCATTCAGTTATATTTCACTACTGATAATACTTACATGTATTTTGTATTAGTAGTTTTGTGCTTAACTGAAAATTTGGGGCTAACCGACCAAAGAAAACTAGTGTGAAATAGAAGATACAAGTATTAAATATACTAATTTTGTAAATATATAATATTATCAAAGTAATTAAGTTAATCAGAAAATATAACTACCAGATTATTTTTATATAATTTTAAAGATTATTTAAATGTAGATAAATAGATATAAAATAAATGAAAAAAATATTTTTTTTGAAAAATCTAAGCAATTTTTAGAATGAGAAGACACATCCTTAAATATTTTGACATTCTCTTCAAACTAATAAAATTTTCCGAGTTTATATGTTTTTCCCAAAATCCTTAATGAACATTTAAAAATGAATCTCTCTTTTTCCTAATTTACTGTGTGATTTTTGTGAATTTTTATTTTAGTTGTGATTATTATTATTTTATATAGAAGGCTGAGAGTTGCAATTGTTGGTAACTAAACATTGCAATGGTAGTTAGTGGTTGCAATAGATAACACAAAAAAATTTAAAATAGCTCATCGCCAAATACTACAATCACCAAATGCTAAAATCACCAAATGCTATAATTACCAACAATTACAATGGTTCATTACCAAATATTGCAATGGTCCATCACCCAAAGTTAAAATAAACAACAAATGTAATGTTTCATTTAGTTAGTTGTAATTGTTCATTTAAATAATTACAATAATTAATTTAAACGGTTTCAAAGAATGACTTAAATCTTCAACAATCATTCCCATTTATGTGTAATTAGATAGTCAATTAATAAATAGTACATATTTCAAACTTATGCATAAATTAAAATGTAGATATATAAAAAATATTTGTTCATGGTTTCAGTTTTCTGTATATTAATCTGTCAATAAATAAAATTATCTAAATAGGACCTAGAATGTTTTCTTAATATCGAATAAATGAAACCGGATAAGACAAAAATATCCACACAAAAGCATGACATTAAAAACCATGCAATATAATTGAAAACATATAGATATTTTTGAAGAATATACAATATTATAATAATAATAATTAAATTACACAACAAACCAAATTGTTAGAATATTTAAGATATTTATAACAACATTGTCATGATCAAAATTTTTAATATAATCTAAAAGTATGAAAATATAAAACATGAATCATGTGTCAATAGAACATATATAAGAATAAATGCAGTTTTGCAAAAAAAAAGAAAACGTACTTTTCATTTTTTGTCAAACATACCTTAATTTTCATTTACTAAAAGAAAATTAGGACTATAATTTCATTATTATATTTAAGATTTTTTTCTACCCAAACTCGAGACCTTTCCTAATATGTTTTGTTGACAATGTTTCATTTAAATATCTTTTAATAATTTATAAGCAGGTAACACACACAATGTTTTCATCATTATTTAATGAATTTGTGAAAAAAATCAATGAGAATTTTTTTGATATAGACTATTTATAGATTTTTAAAGATCTATATGAAAAGTCGCAACTTTTTGATTTGAGATAATTAATTTAAGATAATGCATTTACAATATATTATGAAAAGACACATCATTAAAAGTCACTCTTTATTGCATATGAAAAACAGATAATTATAGAATAGACACTTATTGAGATATTTAGCAACATTTTAATTTTTTTATCTTTTATAATAAGAAGACACAACTCTTAGAACTAATAATTGTAGAAAGACACTTATTTATTGGTGTATTTTTTACTATTTTAAAATATATTTTTTCCAATAGTTGCATGTTGGAAAACAAAATTAATCTCAGTTTTTTTATGAAAAAACACAACTCTTAAGATGAGAAGACAAAAGTCTTAAACTAATAATTGTATAAATACACTCATTAAGATATTATAACTTTTTTTTTAAAGAAATTACGTGGTAAGATGTTATAACTAACTGAAAAATTTCAATACTTGCATGTTGAAAAAATGCAAAAAAAGATATTTATTGTGATATTTTAACTATTTTAGAAAACAATTTCCAATAGTTGCATGTTGGAAAAACAAAACTGATCACAGTTTTTTTTTGTGAGAAGACATAATTCTTATAATGAAGACACACAACTCTCCAAATTATTAATTGTAAAAAAACACTAATTAAGATATTATAATTACTTTTTAAAAGAACTAGATCCGTGTCCGCGCTATGCGCGGATTATCCTATATTTTTCTCTAAACAATGTATAAAATTATGGTATTGTTTAATTAATTCTAACTAATTACAAAATATAAACTTCTAATTAAGGGTGTTTAATCCGGTAGAAAACAGAACATTTAAAACATAATCAAATTGAAATAGAGAAAATGGTTTGTATTTGGTAATACTGAATACCAAATATATGTTTTTTTTAAGAAACCGCGGTATTGAATATGGTTTGGTATATAAACCGATTAAACCGAATAAACCGATTAATTAAAATATAGTAGTATAATTATATGTAAATTATAAGAATATATTTTATAATATATATATATAATTTATTTTATTCCTATGATCTTCATTTTATTTTAGTAATTTAATATTTTTTTATGTTAAAATTTATTTTTTTTCATTTTTATGAAAATAAACAAAACATAACTTTTAGTTTTTATTGACAAATATGTGTGTTAATATTTAGTTATTTAATAATATTATGAAATACTAACTTTTTTATTTTCAATAGAACATATTATTATTATAAACTTAATATGTTTATTAATTTTTTAAATAGTAAAATTAAAAAAATAGTCTATTTGAAAACGAAAATATCTTCATGTTATATTAAAACCAATATATAATCAGATATATTAAAATTTATAAAATATTATAGAATATTAATATATTTATGGGGTTTTGGTATAAAACTGAATAAACTGAAAACCGATGGTATATAAACCGAACCAAATCAAATTAAATATAGTTTCAATTTGGTAGCTATTTTTTATAAACCGAAATTCCGAAAAAACCAAAAAATGAACTGAAACCAAACCGATATCCGGATTGAACACCCTTACTTCTAATGGTCTTTCGGTCGACTCTGTTTATCTGTTTTTTTAATTTATTTTACTTTTTATTCTTATTTTTCGAGCATGTTTATGATTAATAATATAATTATTTCTATATTGTGCTATTTTTACTCTTGTGTTTTTTTCAATTTTTTTTTGTTTTGTATCTGTTATTATTTAGGGTGTTTTGGTGTATTATTATTTCTATATTGGAATTTGTGAATTTAAGTTCTATTTGAATATAAATATTTATGCACTCTGAAACTACAAATTTAACGTTCTTGTTAAATATTTTTCCTATTTCTAATTTTGTTCAAGAATAAGAAAACAAAAGATAGCATAAAGTCCATCGATAGTAATAACACCCTTTACAAACAAAACTTGTTTGATTCGTTTGACAAATCAAATGCTACTACTAAAACTTGTCCTCTCCGAAAGTAATGAATCGGTGGATCCAGGTACAGTCTTGAGAATGAGACTAATCTTTTTTTTTACTAAGTAATCGTCACATGCCTAAATCTGCTCTCTGCAGACTGCAAATGTTGACTCTGACTAACTATCCCATCGGTCTGCTCATGGCAAACGTAACAATGCGTAGGAGAAGCTATTAAGTCTCGAAGTAAAAACTTAGAATGAGTAACAACAAATTTACGCCCTATGTAGGAAAAATATATTACATCATTTGTTTTACAAACATCGAGGCAGAGAAGGTGATCGTTAACGAGGATTTGTACGGCCCTAGCTGTCACATTTAGCCCTTAAGATTTGTTCTTCTTCTCGATCGTGATGTTTCCCTTTTCTTAACACGCATATTGTCACAATTTCCTCCCAGAACCAATACTGATTTGAAGCAAATGATAATATTGGCCTGTATTTATGAGAAGCACTAGATTTGTGTCAATTCTATAGAACAATAATCATAAGAGCATCTTAACCAAACTGTAGCAGGCCACTCCAAAACCATTATCCTTTTGTCAATGTCAATAATCATAAATGATTTCTCACATACGTATAGTTTAGTAATCTATCAATGTAATATGAAAAGAGAGGAAGAAACAGGGTTCTCAAAGCTATAAGACTATTGATATTACCTCGAATTTGCCGGACTAACTTCATAACAGAGAAGATAACGTGAGAGAAGGACATGAATGACAATGGGATTATTGGAGTTGATCGTTTACACCTTCAGCATCATTATCTTCTTTCCATTATGGAACCCAAAAAAACATTCATATTTGCATCAGCTCAATATGAACAACTATAGGGATCATAACAGTATAAGCAAACCAAAAGAAAGTAATTTAATTAGAATATTAGACATTAGCAGCTGCTATTAGATTATAGAGACACCTTAGACTCTAGCAACTTCAAATTTCTGGTGTGGACTGATCTTTTTACTCAGACAAAGTTAATCTTTATTGGTCAAGCCATCTGTAATAGACTTCTCAAGATCAGCGTCTCCAAGACATCCATCAACATCATGTCCACTTCACATAACAACAAACTTGATGCATCCATGAAAAAGAAAATCAAACCTCAATGAAAGCCAAACTTGAGATCTTATTAACCTTATCTATTGTTTTCACAAAACTCTGGTCGAGCTATACCTTTGTATGCAGTACATTATTCACCATTTGACTATCTTGCTTGGAAGATGCTCGATCTGTAATATCAATTTCATGAAAGTTTCTAGATGTAGTCACATATGAAAGCAACTTAGTAAAGTAATCAAAGCAGAAAACATATAAATACAAAATTCTCCCTCAAACCAAAATAGTGTGCAAAAATAAGAGAACTGAAAAGAGAAAAATGTTCCTTACATGTTGTCTACGATCGTCCTTCTTCGCTTGCGTGTCCTGAGAATTGGATTCCTTTCATCTTCATCATGGCCATGTTGCAACATAGATCATCATTTCATCTACGCATCCTGTATAGACAGTTTTGGGGAAGGAAGTAAATTGTACGTACATCATGATAATAAAACGTTTTGACTTAAAGAAGATACATGTTACCTTAGATAATTACAAAACTTATTGTCATATCTGAATTAAGTTTGAATGAAGCAAAACTAATTACCTTACAAAACTCCTTGTCAACTCCCATTACTCCATCACTTCAATTCTAATAACGTTTTGACTTATCTATTGTGTTCACAAAACTCCTTGTCATATCTGAATGAAGTTGCCAATGTTTGCACATGGGAGTGATGAAGTTATTATCGGGATTAAAGCAGCATATGAAAATAAGTACCTTGGGTTTAAGAGAAGGTTGATGTTTGGACCTCGATGGTGAGAAAAAGAGTCACAGTTACAGGCATGTAGGCATTAAAAGAGAAGACTGGAGAAAGGAGAAAGGGGAGACACTTTGAAACTCCTGAGTAATCCATTCAATCTCAACCAATTTTACCATCACCAGAAACCAAAACTCCCCAAACTCCACACTCACGGGTAAAAGCTCACAAATAATTTCAGTCCCAACGTCTCCACCGTTCCACCGTCTAAAGCCATCGATGAAACTCTGTCATCTTTGTGGTACACATAGCCATCATAATCCTCAGAAGCTTGTGATACTCAACAGCCTTTGCCGCTACCAGAAGCTAAAATCCCACTGCGGCCACCGTCAATGACAGAATCCTGTGAATCTGAACTTACTTTACGACTACCAGAACTCCACCCAACCGAGGAGAGGCGTCGTTGGAAAAATAGAGGTCTGTAGGATACGGTGGAGAACAAATAAGCTTGAATACGATATATATAGCTGAGGTGAGGGAATCACAACAGTTTCATGGGCTTTTGATTGAGGCAGTAACAATGGTGGTTTAAGTGTATTAAAAGTGGTAGGCGAACGTTACATGGGATGAGCCGAGGAGATCAAAACGTCAAGGGATTCTCTCATAGAGGTGAGTAAGATGAACAGTATATTAGTTGGTTTTCGTACTGATAACCTGGGCCATAAAGTAAGCTTAGAGGAGATTAGCTTTTAATTAGGAAAGGCCCAAGTATTTTATGAAACCCAAACACGTCTATGAAATCCTGGGGAAGTTATTCATGACATGGCAAGGAGTGTGAGCTGTCAACATCTGAGTGGACGATATTTTATGAGGACGTGGAATGCTTCTTCTTTGAGCATATCTTCCTTTTAATATTGTTAGATTCACTTGTTCAGATGTTATAACTAATTAAAAATTCCCAATACTTACATGTTGAAAAAGTTCAAAAAGACATTTATTGTGATATTTGAACTACTTAAAACAAAACCTTTTCCAATAGTTGCATGGTGGAAAAACAAAAGTAATCACAATTTTAATGAATATACACAATATTTATAATGAGTAGATACAATTCTTAAAATTATTTATTGTAAAAAGACACTTATTAAGATATTATAACTACTTTTTAAAATAATTCTCTTGTTAAGATGTTATAAATAATTTTAAAAATATCAATACTTGCATGTTGAATAAATACAAAAGACAATTATTGTGATATTTTAATTATTTTAAAAAACTTTTCTAATAGTTGCATGTTGAAAAAACAAAACTAATAACTATTTTATGAAAAGACACAATTTTTATAATAAAAAAAAACACAACTCTTAAAATTATTAATTGCAAAAAGACTCTTATTAATATATTATAATTGCTTTTTAAAAGAATTCAGTTGTTAAAATGTTCTAACTAATTAAAAAAATCAATACTTGCATGTTGAAAAAAAAAATGCAAAAAATCATTTAATGTGATATTTTAATAATTTCTAAAATCATTTCCAAGAGTTGAATGTTGGAAAAACAAAACTAACCACACTTTTTTTTTATGAAAAGACACTGTTTTTATAATAAGAAAACAAAACTCTTAAAATTATTTATTGTAGAAAACACTTATTAATCTTTATATATATAGTAGACTTTTTCCCTTCTTCCGACAAGTGGCAGGGGGGTTTGCTGTCACGTGTCTTCTTTTTTGTCTTTTTACATTTTAGATCATTCTTCTTTTAGATTATTGCAATTTGGTTCACTATTTTCTAATTAAACATTATCTAATCCTTCTCACACTAACCATCATCATTTGAATTTTGCTAATATATTTTAATCTATTTTATTGTTCAAAAAATTGCAAAACGAATAAAGAAATAAGTAAAAAATATAAATGTATTATACATATTTAATTTATTCGCAGCTAAAAATAACATAAACTTTCGTTATTTTATTATTTTTTACTATTTTCTATTATTTCATTTACAACTATATATTTATCTTAATATTAGCCAAACTAAAGCATAACACATAATTTAAACATAAAACCACCATAATCCCAGAGAAAAAAAATGCCAAAGAAACACTAACTCAATAAAGGTCCAGAGCTCAAAGGCGATCAAGAACGAAAACTAACTTACCCCACTTTATCATAGAGTATCTTGGCCAGAACAATCAAAAGTCAGTAAAATGTAGAAATATAATATTCAGATAAAGCAATCCCCCGAACACAAATGAGCGTGATCAAGGACCAATGCAAAGAACCAAGAAAGCGGGTTAGAGTAAGAATAATCAACAGAAGGCCAAAATCACCACGAAGCAGGAAGAGACATACATAACAAACGATAAGCACAACCACCAGCTAAGAGGTAAGAAGCATCTCACAAACTAAACAAGCACAAACAAGGCGCTTATGCCGGGGAAGAACCACAAAGTTCTGGATAGAAGGGACCAAAACTCCAAGAGTCTAATATCGCACATTTATACTAAGGGAAGCAAGGGAAGAAGAGAACAACATGAGTGAGGGAGAAATGAAGCCAACCCCCGAGAAACATGAGTCCAGACTTGCACTACAAGAAAACACACCGAATTCCGACGGATCTTCCGACGGACACCAAGGTCGTCGGACATTTGCGACGGAATACTGACAAATTTCCGACCAAATCCAAAAAAATGAAGTCGTCGGAATTCCGTCGGCCATTTCCGACGGAATTCCG
>NC_027750.1:25943565-25952673 GCF_000695525.1 Brassica oleracea var. oleracea
TATGTCCGTCGGTAAATTCCGACGGATACAGTTCGTCGGAATAAACCGAGGAACCACGTTCGTCGGAATTGTAGTTTTCCGATGAACTCTGGTCTCGTGTAGCAGCATCGTAATATCGTCGGAAGTTCGTCAGAATGACGTTTCTTGGTATTCGTCAGAAAGTCGTCGGAACTTCTGACGAAATTCCGACGAATTTTTTTTTTCCGACGAAACGATACCGACGGACGGGTTCGTCGGAAATTCGTCGGAATAGACCGATTCCGACGAATTACCGACGATTTCGGCCATCAGAATCCCCCTGTTTTCTTGTAGTGTTGAGACCAGAAACAATCTTCACAAGAGTCTAATATCACACATTTATACTAAGGGAAGAAGAGAACAACATGAGTGAGGGAGAAATGAAGCCAACCCCCGAGAAACATGAGTCCAGACTTGAGACCAGAAACAATCTTCCAAATCTACAGAGCATACTCGGAGGAGAACACTATCCAAACCTGGAGTGGCAAACATGACGAAAGAGAGAGAGTCACAGAGGCGCAAGCAGGGTTGAAAGCTGCAACGAGATGAAGGAACATAGATGGAAGGGTAGACAAAACGAAATCATCAAATCGTGGAGCCTTCCTCGAGCTATAGAAGTCAGATCACCAAAAAGCATATCTTGAAAACCAAGACGAGAGGGTAGTAACAATGGTAAGCCAACGACGAGGAAAACAACTTCAAAGATGACTAAACTCTGACCCAACCCAAAGAGATGCAGTTCCTAACATCAGCTAAAATCTAAGGAAGAAGAGGAGCATCCAATATTGCATGGAGTAACCTAAACTGATGCGAGAAACAACCGCACAACTGGAAACTTCTAAACCCGATCTACAACAAATACCAGAAATCTCAAGGTGAAGAAGGCGATAAAGAACAAGAGCATGAGGTGAGTCTTTTTTGGTGATGATGAGAAACACCGCATACCAGAAACGTAAAGAAAATACATCGATGTTGAAGGCTCAATGTAAAAATATGGGAAAAAAGCAAAAACATCTTGAAAGTTATAATGTTCAAAAAAAAAAAATTAAAAGACAATTTTGAGGTTGAAACCGTAAATCTTAGAATCAACAAATACATAAATGCAAAGTTATCGAAATTCAATATATTTTTATATTAGAGACTCACTTCACTAGTAACAAATACTATACAAACAAAACACATTATTGAAAAAACAAAGACAAAATATATTAACATATCACTATTACTACTACATAACACAATAAAAACACCAAATAACATTCTTAACAAATAAAAGTGATCACATAATTACATTATCCAAAAAATCATACTTTTAACAACAATAAAACAATATTCCGCGCAAAGCGCAGACACCTCCTAGCATACTATATAACTACTTTTTTAAGAACATCCAATGGTTACGTTGGAAAAATAAAGCTAATTTCAGTTTTTTGTTGAAAATACACAACTCTAAACATTAAATGGGATTTTGGGTTAACTGTCTAAAACCCCCTCGACTAAACAAATCAACACTCATTCCCCCAAACTATTGTACTCATCGAAAATCCACTTAAGTTATTTGATTATAAGTTTCTAACTAATTCCACAATTGAAATTGAAAACATGAAATGGCGTTTAATTCTCCCAAATGGCATTTGGTTAGGATTACCCATAATCCTAAACCCGATCCGATACAAACGCAAAGCTTAATCTATTAAAACTACTATAATTATATAAAGAAGAGTTGATTCTTTCCTGGTGAAGCCACATAGGCAGACATGTCAGAAATTCACACATCCAGGAGCCGCCATGTGTCACTTATTAATGAAACTCAGCATTTCGTTAAGACACAAAACGGAATGGGCTTTTCGTTTGTTACGTATTGGGGGTCTGAATTTGGAACCTGTATCCGGTCCGGATGGATGGGATTCTCCCTCTAGCCCTAATTGCATGATTGAAGATTTGCATATCGTCTCTCCCGTCCTGCGGCGGCGACTGACCACGAAGAGTCCAAGATATCTCAACAATGGCCCATACTTCTTAGGGTTCCTTCCCTTTGATTTAGGAGTTGCAAGGCAGCCGTCAGCATCATTTTGTCGGTTCAGATTACACCGACTCGAGACACTTTCGCGTAACAGCTGCATCTATCATTCACTCGCCACATTAAAAGCCATTTACGTAATTCTCCCACTCACTCTATCGCATTCAATCGACTTCACCGTCATTACGTTCAAAGCATAAAGTTGTGTACTGGGTACTGGGGGTCAAAAAAATATTTGGGGATAACGTCTTAGGGTTTTTCAGTAGTGTGGCAGAGATTCCAAAAGTGAGAGATGAGAACAGGAGAAATCACAGCTTCTGTAAGTTAGTAACTGTATCGAGAATTGGATTATTAACATCAATTGTACCACTTTGATTGGAGAAGAGTAAAGTTTTATCAAGGTTAAAACCAGAGCCTTGCTCGTAATTACCCATATTTACAATTAATCATATTGCTTAGGTGATTTTAGTAAAATGTTGGTAATATTATGGATTCCTTCTTTTCTTCCTCGTTGATGTTTATATTAATCAACAACAACAAAACCATTCTTATAATGCTTCGTCATCATCATGATATCATCTCACTAAATGGTGGAAAGCGAAGAACCATCCTCCACTAACACAATACATTTTAGAAGTAAATAAGCAACTAAAAATCTAATAATCCAATGAAAATCAAGACATAAACTAACAGAGCAGGAAGACCAGTCTCAGAAAATACATTTAGAAATGCGAGAGGGTTCAGAGGTTTGGAGAAAATAACAAATAAAATGTGAAAGAGATGAAAAAGACGATGCTTTCCAGATTTCAAGTGAAAAGAAATTAATTTTTTTTCTTTAGTTTATTGTTTAGGGTTGGCTTTGGCATTTTTTCGGGTTGAATTTTGTACTCTAGTTATCGCTAGTAGTAAACACAAAATCAATTTCTTTTTTTCTTTTCAGATGTGGAATTAGTTAGAATAAAATAATTTGGGTGGTTTTTTCATGAGTTCAGTTCAGTAGTTTGCTAAGTAGGAGAGGATTTAGGCAGTAAACCCAATGAGATTCCTTAAGTGTTAATGAAAGGACATAACTCTTAACATAAATCACACACACTCTTTTTTTATAGAAAGGCAGTTTAATTATTTGAAAAAATATATCAAATCTCTATATGAATAATCACATCTTTTTAATTTATAGATAGTTATTTTAAAATAAGACTCTTATAAAATATATTTTGAATAAACACATTAGTTAAAAACACTTTTATTACTAAAAACACTTTAACTATTTTAAAATACTAAATTTCAAATAGACACATCATTTCAAAGAATAATTTTATTATAGAAAAACACATTAATTATTTTTAAAAACTAATTTTTCTTATACAAGGGAAAAAACAACTCTTGAAACAAATAATTATACAAAGACACCACTTTTCAACTTAATTGAAATTCATAATCTTTCACGTTAACTGAGATTGCTATTATTAATAGACTACGGTCTCTGTCCACGCTACGCGAGGAAAATGGGTTTAAATATATTATGTTTAGGATTTAAATCTTTAAATAATATTAAGAATTTATTTGATATGTTTCATTAAGTTTTGTTTCAATGTTGATATTGAAAAAAATATGTGAAAGATAATTGTGTGTTGACTCTTTTAATATTTGGCGTTAATTGTGGCAGAAAATATTAATCTTTTGAACTAATTTGGGCTCGGTAGTTAAAACTAAAAAAATATAGTTGCATGCTTTTAATGTGAAACTCATGAAGATGTTAATTACATGATGCCTATTATTAATATATGAGAGCACAGTTTATTTGATATTATAACGTACTACTATAAAGATTTTAAAAAAACAAACTGTTTCCAAAGTAAATGCAAAAGTATGAAATAAGCAATTTGAGAAAGAAGAATCAAATAGAACCAAAAATACTGGAAAATGAAAACAAATAAGTTTATTGAACCATGCAGTCTTCGCAAAGATGAGAAGCATATCTAGTTCCCATCTTTGAAATGTTTAGGGTTGCCTTTCTCAACACCATCACCCATCCTTTTCAGCCCTACATCTTCACAAACTTGAGGGATTTTGGATGGCTCAGAAGCATCATCCCCAGTCGCCAGTATCTCATTTACCGGAGCCAATAATTGGATCTGCTATTGGTTCTGGTATAGATGGTGGAGCAGATGGAGACAGGACTTTCGTAACGGTTATCACTCATGTTCTGTTAGATAGATTGTGCTCAGTCACCTTTACATTGAACTTGTGTGTTTATCCTATGGTGTTGATCAGAGCTTGCGGAACATGCACCTCAAAACCATCTTCTTTATTTCCATTGCCCTGAAATGTGTAAATATTATTGTCGGTTATTATGTAATTTTTCATAGCTGTTTTGTAGTGTTGTAAAATATTTTATAATGACATAAATATAATGCTGTAATTTAAAATAAAATAGTTAAAATTAATTAAAAAAATTAATTAATAAAAAATTATTTTAAAAAAAAAAAGAAAAAAAATAATTTAATTAAAAATGAAATTTTATTTATTAATTAAAATTAGATTACAATTAAGTATAAAACTAAACCAAGATAAAAAAATTAATAAACCAGAATACATTAAACCAAAAACTAAAACAAATTAAACCAATACCTAACTAAACCAAACCTAATAAACCAAAACCTAAACCTAATCTACGCCGCCGTTGTCATCTTCCGACTCAATCCTCCTCGCATCTTTGTCTTCTCTTCTTCTCCGCCTTTTTCTTCTTCTTTTCTTTCTGCTCGGCTCCACTACCACCACCACCACTACCTTCCTTTGACATCTCCACACCACACCACAACTTCTTCAGATCCTGCTTTTCGTTTCTCTACAGAAGAATCAAAACACAAAACAATCAGAAAATAAAACTGATGAGAAACCAATACATAGCAAATGGAACACGATACAGAGACCGAAGGTGCGAGTCCGATAAATGCAGACACGGCGTGGTTCATTGGAGTAGGGAGGAGCGGAAGGAGATGTGAAGAGGGAGATAGATATTGGTCGGATTCATCTCGGCACAGCTAGATCTGGTGGTGGTGGGCTTTGTGGTCATCGTCGTCATCTTATTCATCCAGTCATGAGCTTCGTCGTTTTCCTCTAAAGCCGTGACCTTCGACTGTTTTCTTCTTCCAGCCAAGCTTTTTGTTCATAGAATGATAAAGAATTAGACGAAATTGACGAGAGATTGAATTTTGTTTTACATATTTCCATGGAAAGATTAAGAGATTGGGTGAGAATCTATGGAGAGAAGATGAGTTTAGGAGAAAAAAATAAAGGAAAAGCGAAAAGCAAAGTGGAGAGAGAGAGAGAGAGAGAGTATGGTCAGATGTGGTCCGTTGGATTAAATTTAATCCAATGGTAAAGAATTTGATCCGGGTTGATTGATATTAAATTCATTTTTTATGGAATTTATTCTTATTCACTAAAAACTAAGGAAATGTAAAATACGAAGCTCATAACAAAAGACAAAGCCCAAAATCAAATAGAAACATATGACATGGATGATTGCAGTAATATAAGTGGTTGATTTTCAGATATGACGTGGCATAGCTAAGAAGGCTTGTTATTCTCCTTTTAATAGAGTTAATGTATTATATTTACTTCCTTGTAATAGTTGCATATAGGCCTAGGAATTTCGGGTATCGGTTCGGTTCAGTTCGGTTCAGGTATTTCGGGTTTCGGGTAATTCAGATAAGGGCTAGAGGATTCATTACTTGACCTATTTTCGATTCGGTTCGGTTCGGTTAGTTTTGGGTTCGGTTCAGTTCGGATAGTAAATGTAGGAACCAGAAAATATCCAGAAAAAAATTCGGTTCTCATTTGGATCCGGTTCGGGTTCGGATAGTTCGGGTAGTTCGGATAATTTGGATAAAATATTGGTTATTTAGGGTAAAATATCAAATAATTAGGATGATTTAGATAAAAAAATTTGGACATTTCAGATTACTTTGGATATTTTGGATAAAACTATTCGGATAGTTTCAGATACTTTCGGGTAGTTTGAATATTTTATAATAATTTAGTTATCCTCAAATATTTTCAGATACTTTTAATAGAAATTTAAATTAAAAATATATATTTAGAGATGTTATATATATATATATATAATTAATTAATATTTTTATATATTCGGTTACACGTTCGGTTCTCGGTTCGGTTCCGGTTCAGTTCGGTTATTTCGGATATAAAAATATAGGAACCGTTCGGGTATTTGAAGGTATTGGACCGGTTCCGGGTATTTCGGTTCGGTTCTGGTTATTTTGCCCAGGCCTAGTTGCATAGTTGGCCAATGTGGGAACCGGAATTCGCATTGTCGATTTCCGTTTAAATAAGAAAAGTAAGAGAACCCTAATTTCCCAGAGGTCCCGGATATCTGCTAATACCACACGTCAAGCAATCAGAACACGAAATAGTGACGAGAAAAGATAATAAATCGAAATGAGAGCAAACTAGGGTTTATTCTGAATTCGCGTTTTTGAGCGTTACAACAAGGTAAGAGCCTGGGTTACGAGAGCTGTCGGAGAGATTCCTAGTTCTAAAACCCTAAAGCTGCTAAACCTAATTGAGTCGCAGCTCGAATAAGAAAAACGGAAAATTGCCTAAACTGCTCTAAGTGCTAAGTTTGAAGTGAAAAAGTTCTCCTTTGTGCCTCTCGCCTAGGACTCCTTATATACTCCTCCAAAGTCGGTTTTAGCTTTTCCCCTTCTGCCCTTAAGCCGTCATAGATCAAAAATAGAGATATTCTGATTTTCCCGATCTTCGTGATTATCTTCAAAAACTTCTCATTTATCTGCGGAAACTTGACATTTATCTTGCCTTACGAACCAAGCATAAATTGTCATAAGGCTTATGGGTTTTCAGTTAAGAAATCGTAAGTGGGCTTTGAGCTGCATTTTAGGTCTCTTTGGGCCGTTTTTGACTCGAAACGTTTATTACGTTTTCTTCGATAAAAACAAACTTCCCGCGGTTTTTATCATAAAATTTGACTGATGACTTCTAGTGATGAGAAACAAAGAACGGTTTAGCCATGGCCTACGGGAGATAGCATTAAAGAGTAGACGAGAATGCATGGATTCGTGTCGTATCGACGTTTTGGGAGAGTTCGGTCGCTACGTAGCGAACGAGCCGTGTGCGTGCTCGGTTGCTACGTAGCGACCGAGCCATGTGCGTGCTCGGTCGCTACGTAGTGACCGAGCTTGGATTGTGCGTGGTCCGATGGCCATACTTGAGCTTGTTCGTGGCCGATTTGGATACGTGTCTGTTGCATTCGGACAATCGGTATTTAGTGGTTCGATTGAGATTGGAACAAAATTTTACCGCAAGGCTCTTTGTAAAGATTCTTTTTATGAAGAGTAACTTTCGTAAAAAATGTTCATGTTGAATTTTACGGAGATTTGAATGTTAACTTCGTCGTGACCGTTTTTGACCCCAATAGCCAAGATGGCTATGTTATCATGTTATGTGAACACTTTCTCCATTTGTGGAAAGTAAGAATCTATAAAATTGAAGTTTGAATATAAAAAAAGAAGTTTGGTAGACATCTTACTTGTCCCATATGTGACATTCTTAACATGTCCGTCATGATAAAATCACTCTATTGATTTTTTTGATAAATTTTTAAATTAATTTATCAATAAAACAATATTTATGTACAAAAACTATAAAATTTGAATAAGAGAATATAATTCCTTATGAACACTGAACTAACGCTGTAAGAGACCATGCAACCTTGATATTCAGAGTACATTCTTTTTTCTTGATAAATGATTTTCGGAGTACATTGTAGACGTGATTCATTCCGAATCGTTTATCAATCATCCGAGACAGTTAGACTTGAATATGCATCATACACAGATAAATACAAAATTCATTATCTGCAAAGAAACGTAAGAATCTTTTTTTTGCTAAAAACGTACGTTACATGGCTATCAATATAGCTCCACACAAAATGAAGGTCGCTTCTTGCGCCACGTGGCATGTGATCTAACCACAAAAATGTATGTTACTAAAAGAACATCATGTGATTATATTCGCCAAAATTCTCAATCTTTAAAATCTGAAGAATAACAGAAAATCTTTTGTAAATGAAGTGTTGGGGAAATACTTCTGTTATTATTACTGTCGACCAGAAGGTCCATATATATACAAGGTATTAGACCGTCATAAGGTCATGTTTATCCTAACAAGATAAGGATAAGGATAAACACTATGTTACAGATATACATGGAACATATACTAGATAAACACATAGTCTCTGGTTGTCTTTATCATGTCCCGGATTGGACCTGCAGTACGGACTGGTCCATGGTCGATCATCATTTGGTTTATAACAAAAAAAATTCCGTGAAGAAATATATTATCCCACCGGTACAGGTTCGTTGCATGCTTAATGTTGCCTCATTAAAACCTCTTCTGAAAAAACCCAAAACCAATGTGGCAAAATGGGAAACCAAGAACAGGAAAAAGAGTACAACACATGAACTCCCCCAGATGAATGCATCACTGTAGTAGAGGTTTTCCCATCTGGTATCCGAGTCTTCTTGAACGTTGAAGTTGCCTATGACTTGGTGAAGATGATCAGCTGGATTCTCCTTGAATGAACTTGTAAGTCTTGGATGAACTGATGGTGCTTCAAACGGTGCTCGGATGGACTTTATAATCTGCAAGATAACTTTACTTGCAGGTCTTTTTTCATGTCCCACGGATTCTCTTTGGTTATATGGCTTTCCCAAAACGTGGACATTCAATATATATATTGAGTCATAGACCCAGAACACATACGAACAACTTTACTTCATATCTTTCATTCATTCGGACTTATATCTCTCCGTATGTGCCAATGGATTTATCCATTGTAACCAATCATTCTTTATTTTCTTTTGTCGATCCATGTTGAGCTATAGACCTTGTCTATATTCGTTCATAATCATGAGTGTCTAAGGTCATACCATCAATAATTATTTGCTGCAATGAAACTCATGACACAATGAATTCGCAGTCATACACTCATGTCCTTTGTACATGGTTATCGATCTTTTCTTGCTTTA
>NC_027750.1:25955590-25965931 GCF_000695525.1 Brassica oleracea var. oleracea
GTTGAGAGAGATTTTGGTTTCTGGAACAAATTTTCCGCCTGTATTGTAGCTGAGCGTGGGGGCGCGTCCGAACTCCGATTGATGCGGGGTTAGCGGCGTTGGCTTCGTCTCGTCAAGAGCTTTAATTTGGTATCTGGCTCGTCGTCTGGATCCACCGGAGTTAAGGGATAGAGCTGTTTGAAGTTTGTTGGGAATTAGAGTTTTTACTGCTCGGATTTATTTCTGGTTTTTAGGGTTAGGGTTTATGAGAGCAACGTCGTGCTGATAACGTGTTGTAAATGAAGTGTTGGGAAAATACTTCTGTTATTATTACTGTCGACCAGAAGGTCCATATATATACAAGATATTAGACCGTCATAAGGTCATGTTTATCCTAACAAGACAAGGATAAGGATAAACACTATGTTACAGATATACATGGAATATATACTAGATAAACACATAGTCTCTGGTTGTCTTTATCATGTTCCGGATTGGGCCTGCAGTACGAATTGGTCCTTGGTCTATCATCATTTGGTTTATAACAAAATCCAGTTACAAAAAAAAAGAAAAACGAATAATAAAAAAACTCTCCCTCTCTTTTTTGATCTCTGAGAGTGAAAATGGAGAAAACAGTTACGTTAGTAACAGTTTCAGTAGCTATAGTTGTTGTGTCGTGGTGGACATGGAGAACTTTAAAGTTGGTATGGTTTAGACCAAAGATGCTTGAGAGTTACCTGAGAAGACAAGGTCTTTCTGGTACTCCTTACACGCCTCTCGTCGGCGATTTGAGAAGGAATTTTTGTATGATGATGGAGGCAAAATCCAAACCCATCAAACCAACGGATGATATCTCACCACGTGTCGTTCCTTTTCCCTTCGAAATGCTCAAGAATCATGGTATGTTAAATTTTGTATAGTTGGCCTCTTTGTTGTAGAGTACCGGATCAAGAAAAGGTCTATATTAAATGTCCCACATGGTTTAAGTAAAAGGTGACTTGACAATATATAAATGTTGTGGCAATTTACTTCTGAGTTAGCTTTTGACCTGGAACTAAGCAATACTAACTAGATCTTCTCGTGTGGATGTTTAATTTAATGTGTGTTCAACATAAATTCATAGACCATGTTATCCATGTTTTCAAATAATTTTCATTTATATTGTTATTCATGTTTCGAAACACTACCAAAAATGTATTTCAGTTTTAATAATATAGATGATATTTTTTTTCTTAAAAATTGAACTCTCGAAAATTTTATATTTGACTACAGGTGATTTAGTTAATATTCGTCAATATTAATAGTGGTCAATATATGAATATCAATTTGGTTCGATAAGCTTTGAAGTTGTAATTAATTTATTTAAATTGATTTTAAATGCAGTGACAGAATCTGTAAATAAAAAAAATTACAAAAAGAAAATATTTTATTTATTGTAAATGCAATGGCTAAATGAGTAAATAAAAAAATACTAAAATACTGCTATCCATGTTTCCAAACAGCCCTCATTTATACTGTTATCCATGTTTCGAAACAGTACCAAAAAGTATTTCACTTTTAATAATACAAATAATATAGCATCAAAACTCATGATAGATGATTTAACACATAAACAGTTTCATACTTAATAGCATGTATAAGTGGCTCATGTATTTCCGAGATATAAAACTTTGAGTTATTTCCATTAGATTAGGTTATTGAACAATGTATAAGTGGTGTATGTTGCTGAAACAGGAAGGACTTTCTTTACATGGCTTGGAACTACACCAACAATCACTATAATGGATCCTGAGCACATTAAGGAAGTGTTCAATAAAATTTATGATTTTCAGAAGCCACATACGTTCCCTTTGGGAGAAAAGTTAGCCAAGGGACTCGCTACTTATGATGGTGAGAAATGGGCTAAACACCGGAGAATCATCAACCCGGCATTCCACCTTGAGAAGATCAAGGTTTAAGCTTCTTAAACCATAACCTAAAATGAACTTTATAGTCCTTTAAGTATGTGTGTTATGTTCATTTGGCTCTGTCCAACTTGTTCCTTCTACTTCTGTGTGTAGAATATGGTACCTGCGTTCCACCAAAGCTGCAGCGAGGTTGTTGGCAAATGGGACAAGTTAGTCTTGGATAAAGGGTCCTCATGTGAGGTGGACGTTTGGCCAGGGCTTGTGAGCATGACCGCTGATGTGATCTCTCG
The DNA here is from genome assembly GCF_000695525.1 of Brassica oleracea var. oleracea. Lineage (NCBI taxonomy): Eukaryota > Viridiplantae > Streptophyta > Magnoliopsida > Brassicales > Brassicaceae > Brassica > Brassica oleracea. The sequence continues at coordinate 25,957,767 of NC_027750.1, forward strand.
CACTGCTTTTGGCAGCAGCTACAAAGAAGGACAGAGGATATTTGAGCTCCAAGGAGAACTAGCACAGCTCATCATACTAACTTTTCTGAAATCTTTCATCCCTGGATATCTGTAATAAAAAACAACCTCAACGTGTGTGCATCTATTATATTTGGAGATGGGAATCATGTTGTGTCTTTTTTTTTGTGTAGTTATCTCCCAACAAAGGATAATAGAAGGATTAAAGCAGCATGCAGAGAAATCCATGTTATACTGAAAGGGATCATGAACAAAAGGTTAAGGGCTAGAGAAGCTGGAGAAGCACCAAGCGACGATTTGCTAGGTATACTTCTTGAATCAAATTCAGGGCAAACTAAAGGAAATGAAATGAGCACTGAGGATGTAATGGAAGAGTGCAAGTTGTTCTATTTTGCTGGACAAGAGACAACTTCAGTGCTTCTGGTCTGGACAATGGTTATGTTAAGCCAACACCAAGACTGGCAAGCTCGTGCACGAGAAGAAGTGAAACAAGTTTTTGGCGATAAAGAACCAGACACGGAAGGCTTGAACCAGCTCAAAGTGGTCAGTAAAACTAAATTAAAAAAATTTGCAAGTGACTTCAGTACGTTTGTTGTGTTATGATGATTTTAATGAATGCTTCCAACAGATGACAATGATACTATATGAGGTCCTTAGGCTATATCCTCCAGCAGCGCAGCTGACCCGTGCCATTCACAAAGAGATAAAGCTAGGCGACCTGACACTGCCCGGAGGCGTTCAGATCAATCTTCCTATTCTGCTAGTCCATCGTGACACACAACTATGGGGCAACGATGCAGGGGAGTTCAAGCCCGGGAGGTTCAAAGACGGTGTCTCAAAGGCAACAAATGGCCAAGTCTCTTTCTTTCCCTTTGCGTGGGGACCAAGGATCTGCATTGGCCAAAATTTTGCTCTGATGGAGACAAAGATGGCTCTGGCGTTGATTCTAAAGAAATTCTCCTTTGAGCTTTCTCCTTCCTATGTTCATGCTCCTTACACAGTCCTCACACTGCACCCACAGTTCGGTGCTCATCTTATCCTACACAAACTATAATTCTTTAACGGATAAACCCCTTTTGGAGTGATGAAAGGGAGTTCAGATCATAATAAAACTCAAAAATATTATGTATTCATGCCAGAACAAGCGTCTCATAGATGAAAACCCTTTGAGCTATGATTCTAACAGAACTAAACAAATACACAATACAAAAGAACCACAATACAAACGCACGTGCAAAACTCTAAATCCGATTCGTACATTGGTTTAGTTATTAGCTACTTTAAAAAGTGTTACAAAAACAATAAGAAGTTTGAAAAATATTGATTTTTTGATAAATTATTAAATTAATTCATCAATGAAACAATATTTATGCAAAAACTATAAAACTTGAATAAGAGAATATAACAAGAATAAAACTATGAACACTGAACTAACGCTGTAAGAGACCGTGCAACCTTGATTTTCAGAGTACATTGTAGACATGATTCATTTCGAATCATTTTATCATCATCCAAAACAGTTAAATACACAGATAAATACAATTTATTATCTGCAAAGAAACGTAAAGTAATTGACGTACGTTACATGCCTATCAATATAGCTCCACACAAATTGAAGTTCGCTTCTTTCGCCACGTGGCATGCGACCTAGTCACATAATGTATGGTACTAAAAGTCTAAAAGACAACGTGCGATATTATCCGCCAACATTGCTCAATCTTTAAAATTTCAAGAATATTAGAAAACTCTCCATCTCTCTGAGAGTGAAAATGGAGATATCAGTTGCGTTAGTAACAGTTTCAGTAGCTATAGTTGTTGTGTCGTGGTGGACATGGAGAACTTTAAAGTTGGTATGGTTTAGACCAAAGATGCTTGAGAGTTACTTGAGAAGACAAGGTCTCTCTGGTACTCCGTACACGCCTCTCGTCGGCGATTTAAAGATAAACTTTGGTATGACGATGGATGAAAGATCCAAACCCATCAAACTAACGGATGATATCTCACCACGTGTCATGCCTTTTCCATTCGAAATGCTCAAGAATCACGGTATATATGTTAAATGTTGTATAGTTGGCCTCTTTGTTGTAGAGTACATGATCAAGAAAAGGTCTGAACTATTGTGTGTTTCTGAAACAGGAAGGACGTTTTTTACATGGCTTGGAACTACACCAACCATCACTATAATGGATCCTGAGCAAATCAAGGAAGTGTTCAACAAAATTTATGATTTCCAGAAGCCACATACGTTCCCTTTGCGTAACGTGGTAGCCAAGGGACTCGCTAAGTATGATGGTGAGAAATGGGCGAAACACCGAAGAATCATCAACCCGGCATTCCACCTTGAGAAAATCAAGGTATACGCTTCTTACAATCATGATCGAATTTAACATGGTATTAGAACCGCTCAATGTTCGTGAGGAAGTGTTAATGAATGAATTAAGTCTCACACTGGTAGTTGGAGACATATTTAACATATATATGTTAGTATCCAATCCAATTATCGTTAATTGATTTTAAGTTCTCGGATTCTTTGCTGAGTATCAGTTTCAGTCTTCTCAGCAGTTTGCTATTCTGTGGAGAGGTCTGTATAGATTTGTACGTGCCTGAAGATGCAATTAAGAGTATTTAGGTTTTTCTTGTATGTGGGAACTGGTTCTCAACATCAACTATCTTTCAGCTGTCCGACCTTTGTCATGAATGCTATATTGACGTATTCAAGCATTGACTTTCTGAACTTTATTGCTAGGGTTTTTATCCTTTTAGTTAAAAAGGATGGAAAAAATCCTCATTATATTGCAGTAGTAGTAGTAGAAAAGGTTTGATTTAATGGAAGTAAGTTTGGTGTTTCAAAAAAAAAAAATGCTGTGTTCATTTGGCTGTCCAACTTGTTCCTTCTGCTTCTATGTGTAGAATATGGTACCTGCGTTCCACCAAAGCTGCAGCGAGGTTGTTGGCAAATGGGAAAAGTTAGTCTTGGATAAAGGATCCTCATGTGAGGTGGACGTGTGGCCAGGGCTTGTGAGCATGACTGCAGATGTGATCTCTCGTACTGCTTTTGGCAGCAGCTACAAAGAAGGACAGATGATATTTGAGCTCCAAGCTGAACTAGCACAGCTAATGATGCTAACGTTTCTGAAAGCTTTCATCCCTGGATATCTGTAATAAAAGAAACCTAAACTTGTCTGCATCTAATGCTTTGGAGATGGGAATCATGTTTTGTTAAATACTCTTTCTTTCTTTTTTGCTATAGTTATCTCCCAACAAAGGATAATAGAAGGATGAAGGCAGCATCCAGAGAAATCCATGTTATACTGAGAGGGATCATTAACAAAAGGTTAAGGGCTAGAGAAGCTGGAGAAGCACCAAGCGACGATTTGCTAGGTATACTTCTTGAATCGAATCTAGGACAAGCTAAAGGAAATGAAATGAGCATTGAAGATGTGATGGAGGAATGTAAGTTGTTCTATTTCGCTGGACAGGAGACAACTTCAGTGCTTCTGGTCTGGACAATGGTTCTGTTAAGTCAACACCAAGAGTGGCAAGCTCGCGCACGGGAAGAAGTGAAGCAAGTTTTTGGAGACAAAGAACCAGACACAGAAGGCTTGAACCAGCTAAAACTTGTAAGTAGAACCAAATAAAAAATGTTAGTACGTTTGTTGTGTTATAATGATTTAACTGAATGCTTCCAACAGATGACGATGATTCTTTATGAGGTCCTTAGGCTATATCCTCCAGCAGCGCAGCTGACCCGAGCCATTCACAAAGAGATGAAGCTAGGCGACCTGATACTACCAGGAGGCGTTCAGATCAATCTACCTATTCTGCTAGTCCAACGCGACATACAGCTATGGGGTAAAGATGCAGCGGAGTTCAAGCCAGAGAGGTTCCAAGACGGTGTCTCAAAGGCAACAAAGGGGCAAGTCTCTTTTTTTCCCTTTGGGTGGGGACCAAGGATCTGCATTGGCCAGAATTTTGCTCTGATGGAGACAAAGATGGCTCTTGCTTTGATTCTGCAGAGATTCTCCTTTGAGCTTTCTCCTTCCTATGTTCATGCTCCTTACACAGTCTTGACACTGCAGCCACAGTCCGGCGCTCATCTTATCCTACACAAGATTAGTTCCACCACCCCATGTGATGGTTTTAAAAAGAGCTTCTTTTATACGTAAGAGTTTAGATTATTTATTGTTCCAATTCGCCGGAAGTGGATAGAACAAGGAAAGGTCGCTAAACAAAATATTAATGTTTCCGGATTATTTATTTTTACGTATTTATAGAACTTCCTAATTGTACCGTCGCCATATTTTGGTTTTTCACCTCCTTGCTTTTGATATTTTTAAATTCCTCCCTTATTTTGTAATATGTGGTACTACAAGTCCACAGATCTTGGTGGAGGGTACTAACGGCAGATTTGTGTCCATGCTGTGAGCCGCTGCAAAATTTCATACATGTGTTTTGAATCAATACATGATATATACTATTTTCACCGACTATTAAAATATAATATTTAGTAATAATAAAATTTGGTATATTTAATTATTTTAACTAACTATAACTTACATCTCACTTAAAAAATTAGGATTTATTCAACTAGACATTAATTTATTCAAATTTTAAATATTTTACATAGACATTAAGTTTATCAATTAACAAAGAGCAAGATGTTAAAATAGAGTTTAACGGTTTTGATAGAAATAAGCATTCATATAAACTCATTTAGTTTAACGGGACCTAAATAGGTTATTCGATCAAAAATATTTATTAAATGTTATCTATTCTATTAAAACAGCAGTATGACCAATTTGGCTATGATGAAGAAGAGCGACTTGCACGGCTTCGAAAATGCTAGATTTTAATTTAAGTTTCTTTTCTTTTTACTGTGAGAAATGTGTACTAGTCCGAATGCCAAGAGCATCTTTATCTCGCTATCTACATGGCTTATCGAATAAAAAAATCTATTCTATTAAACCAGCGGACCAATCAATAAAAGTAGGATCCAACCTATTTTTTTATTTAAAGAGTTATTATCTATTAAGTAAATAATATAATTGTAATCCACTAACCCCATATTTCTTTTTGTAAACGAACCCACTAATTCTATATTTTAGAATTAGTTTTGCGCTTTAAAGGTAACGTGGTTTCTATTTATATTGGATCACAATTTATAAAACCATTTTATTTTGTTAAATAGGATTACAAAGAGAAACACAATTACAAAGAAAAGTATAAATATGATTATAAAGAAAAATATAAATATGAAAATTAAATTTTTTTAAAAAAATGTAAAACAAAAGATATGATCAGAATCTAGTCAATACTATTAAATTAGGAACATGACCTATTGATATAGGTTTAGTCCAAAAAAATAATCCTATAATATATACTTATAAAAATAAACCATAATAATTTCTAACTGTATCTAAATATATATTTTGTGACCATTACTTTAATTCCCTAATAGTAGGAACCCACTAACAATAGCTAATAAGTAAAACTGAACAATAGCTAATAAGTAAAACTGTCGACTGACATTAGTTCCGTAACATACATTTCTTACAAGTCTACAACTCTCTTTTCTCAAAAAAAAAAAAAGTCTACAACTCTCTATAGTATGTAATGCTATATCATCATATTATTATTATTTTCAAAAAAGCATATCATCCTAATATTTATACAGCTAACCCGTAAATTGATTAAACCAAATTGGGTTATGAACTTTAATATAGGCTTTGTTTTTTTTATATCGTTAAGAAACCTGAAAACTATGATATATCTAATAACCTTATGAAATTGGATTACACTATTTAAATTACATATCTTCAGCCACAGAAATATTAATACTTCAAATTATATAGTGGATATGCTTGGTTTAATTTTTTTAAATATAAATTATAATATTGTTAGTGACTATAAATTAAAATATAAAATGAATTTTATGATATTTTTATTTATAATATTTAAATTTTTTAATTTAAAATACATTTAGAAAATATTTTTACATTTATTTATCTACAACCATCCGCAACCGCAGTTGAAACAATTTATAACGTTTTATGATCATTGTAAAAACGCCAACGATGCTATCTTAATAGAACTGTGAAAACGCAGTTGAAGATTTTTTTTATTTATATTGTACAACATAAAGAGGGTAATAACAAATATGATGTATTACTCGGTGATAGAAAATAATATAAAATATTTTTTCATACCAATTAGTTACACAGGTTTCTTGTGGATTTTCTTTTATTATATTTTACAACATATATATACAGTGGACTATCATAAAATTATAATAGATAATTGATAATAAAAATAAACTAATCCAAATCAAACAATTAGTTTTGTTAATAGATTCATAATCTACAAATCATATCATCTTTTTTTTTTTATAAAAACTAAAAATTTAACTTCCTATTTATATTACAAACATATTCTAATAATATAACTAAAAATGATAATTGAAATTAAGTTATGTATTGGTTCAACCAGTGGTTTAACTGGTAGGTCGGATTCTGAGTTTTAGCGGGTTTTATTTAATCTACAAAATCATATCATCTTTCTTTTTATAAAATAAAAAATTTAACTTCCTAATTAGAATACAAAAACATTCTAATAATATAACTATAAAAAAAATTTTAAAGTTATGTATTGATTCAATCACTGGTTTAATTGGTAGCTGGGTTCTAGGTTTTAGCGGGGTTTTGTAGGTTTTACTGTATTATTAAATAATAATTTTTTCTTAAAACTCCAATCGGATTACATAACGGATCACCAGATTTACCGATTCAACCACGGATCTGGATTGGATTTCAAAACGCTGGGTACAAGTGTATAGCTATGCAATATTACAAATTCAATATAATTATCAAAACCTCTTACTAATAATTTTTTTAAAAAATGGTATACACATATATGTTTACAAAAACATAAAAATTAAATTTTAAAAAAAAATTAAAACAAAAAATATACCCGTCTTTTCAAAGGACGGGTTAGAATCTATTCAATACTATTAAATTAGGAACATGTCTAGTTAATAAAAAGGTTATGTTCAATTTAAAAATATAACTGCATCTAAAATATAAATGTATAACATAAAATATAACTGTATCTAAAAAAACACAACCACCTTCCTGTTAAAAAAAAAACATAACCACCTTTCCATGCCCACTTAAACTCCTATTTTATAGGCTAGGTATATGGCAACAAACAACAAATATCGAACTCTAGTATCTAATTATATGGCCAATATACTGACAGAATACTATAACTAATTTAACGAGCGACACATTATGACTATCCTTGAAAGGCTATACTATATAGTTCGTATATATGCATGCAAAAAATATATATGTTAAAATGAGAAATTTGAAAAACAAGCACAATCTATGAAAACTATAACAAACAATGAAGTATATTTTTGGAAGTAATTTAAGATCACTATTTGAGTTGATATTATTATGGAAGTATTATTTATAAAATACATACTTATGAATAGACCAGTTACAGGAAAGTATCTTATGATAGTCAATATGGGATCTCGCCGTCCATCCGTGGATGATGTTCTTCGCTTAATTGTTACTCTAGATGGTGAGGATGACAGTTTTAGTTTAACGGGTTTAAATAGGTTATTCGATTAAAAATATATAGTAAATGTGATTTTACATACAGTTAGTAAGAACATAGTAACCCATTTATATATATATACTAGGATAAGACCTGCGCCTTGCGCAGGGTGAGTTTATTTATATATATATTATCGATAGTTTTTTTTATATATGTGATCATTTTATTTATATATATAAAATATTTTTTGTTGTTATTATATAATTTTTTTCCGATGGATCGGATCAATTTTTATTAAAAATAATGGAACAAAACAATAATTAATACATCATGGGTTGATCGGATTGGACATTAAACAAATTATAACATAAAAACCTTATTTTTTCCATCGAACACATTCTTGAAAAAAGTGAACAGTATTATTTTCACAGTTGAATTATTTTGATTTTTATCTTCCATATGGTTTTGAAAGCTTTCAAATCAACCATCGAATTGATACATGTCATTTTAATGTTTTTAGTCGTATACTTAAGGAAAACTTACATTTTTGAAATTTAAAGTCGTTTTAAAAAATTCAAAATATAACA
>NC_027750.1:25966129-25991898 GCF_000695525.1 Brassica oleracea var. oleracea
TTCCTCATTTTTGTAATTTAAAGTCATTTTAAAAAATTCAAAATATAACATATAAGAAAAAATCTAATTTTTTTATTATATGGTTAATGTGATTGTTTAAGTTTTTTTAATAATATAAATTTAAACAAAAATGAAGAAGGATGCAAAAATTGTTATCAAATCTTTATTATTCATAATCATTAATTTCCGTATATATGTAAATCATATTAGGTAATTCCGTAGCTTTTATTTAAGAAAATAATACACACTTCATATATTTTAGGTTAATATAATGTTCTTTAGTGTTATATAATTATTGAATAATGTGACACCATTAGATTAAACTATACTTTATATTAGATGCTCTAGAATTCTTTGAAATGAAATTTAGAAGGCATTTAGAGTGTACCTAGGATTTGAGATTTTTTTTAATTAATACAAAATTAAGGTTCTAATTTTTCAAATGCTTCTCAATTAATATATAGGGGATATATATAACAGAATATATTAAAAATATTTTTTTTCAAATATTTTTCAAAAAGTTTCTTCGGTTTACGGTGCTGGTTGGATTTGATATTTGTTATGGGATATAAACTTTAAGAACCCTTCGAGTATATACACCAGGTCTAATAGAGTATGAGACTTTTATTTTCGAGTCGATTCTGACTCTGGTTTTTTTGGATATAAAATATTCTTGATTAGTTATGTTAGGTAACTAATAAGAAAATATAATATGTTACAAACTTTAGGAATAAAGTGAAAATAATTTATGATAGAAGTGTATTTATGCAACTTGACATATTTAATATAGTTACCAAAATGATATTAAATTAATATTAAACACAAATATGATTACAAAAAATAATAGAAATATTAAACTTTTCAAAAAAACGTAAACAAAAAATATATAGTTCGAGCTTAAATGGTCCTCCTTCTCATAGATATTTGAATTAAATGACTCGAAAATATATGCTTTGATTTAACTAGTGTTAATATGGTTGTTAATGGGCGATTAACTAGACTGATAAGTTAGCGGATTTTGCACCAAAAAATAAAAGAGTTAGCGGATATATCTCGGAATCCATTTAGCAATTAGAATTAGGTTTGATTTACCATATTGAACAAACAATAATTTTTTTATACGATTTGGAAACAAAAATATGTTTTTATTGAGTATAAACGATGCTAATCTATCAATGTGTAGATACTGAGTTTGACATACCGAGTTTGAGAAGTTTAAAATTTACTTACTTATAATTAAATGGGTTTTTAACATAAAAGACCCTTAAATATGTTTCATTAGGATATAAACCCCTCAATTAAGGATTTAATGTATAAACCCCTCAAGTCTGTATTTTTAACAAATCGACCCCTCCGTCTACGGTACGCTAAATACTGTGATTTGTCGTTAATTATAAAATGCAGCGTTTCACTAAATGACCGAAAAACGTCACGGTTTCTGTATATCCTTTTTTTTTTCTTTTTTCTTTTTGCTACAAATTCATGGTTCTGTTTATGTATGTAGTGACAAAAGAAAGTTTATAAAACCAGGCAAATATGAAACAAACTAAGATACAACATTCCGTACAGATTGTAGAGGCAAAATCTGAATTCTCAACACCTCAATGACCATACGAGTTGACAAAAATAACAATGACCAATAAGAACAAAAAGCTGAAAGGAAGAAATGATCAAATTAACTTGTGAACCAAGAAGCTGCGAAGAAGACGGTGGTGTTCCAACAGATGAAGCAGATGATCTAAAGGGTCTGAGGAAATCAGAGTTTGAAGGCACAGAAATCGACGATTGAGTTATGTCCACCGAACCCAAACGAGTTTGAAATGACAACATTCAACTGGTTTGTGTGTTTCATGTCGATTGTTTTTGGTTTTTTTTTTCTGAACATTTGCTTATGTCGATTGTTAGCTACTAAGACTTATATATGTTAGAAAAGAATTTATTGCTATTCAGTACTCTGAAGAGAACACTAGCTTGATACCTTGTATGTATGCGAACGAATCATCTTTCACTGCAGCTTATATGTTGTCGTGTACGTATTAACAAGATCACAAGAACTGTAAAAGAGACCAAACCTGTCCAAAGCTTTCAATTGCAGGAGAGAAGCGAAGACACAGTTCATACATACATAAGTCCTAATAACAAAATGAAACACCTAAAGAAGGCTCTAATGACTTTTAGCCGAGACAAAATGACACACCAAAATAAGGTTCTAATGACCTTAAGCTGAGATAATCCTAAATAACAACATCAAAATAGGCTAATCCTCCAATTGCAGACAACTCTTTCACCCTCTTCTTTCTGTTTGCCTCATGATTCTTTGACTTTTCGTTTTGCAATTTTGACATAGGATACACGAAACACTAAAGGACTCTCTAAGCCTCTGTCGAATTCCCTCTCTCTCGAATCTCACAAATGAAACTTGATAATCCCTCAATCTGAGAAACTAGGGTTCGTCATCTATGTTTTGATAATTGGGGGCTTTTTAGAACATTTAGGGATTTAGAGATGTTATAACTCATGAGTTTAAACTACTTGCTGTTTTCAGTTAATGTTGTGTTGTTTTATTAAGATGTCATATAGTTTACAAAATAATCAAAACACATCGTATTGTTAAACAGTACAATTAACGGGAGGGGTCAATTCGTTAAACAAACTGAATTGAGGGATTTATACATTGAATCATTAATTGAGGGGTTTATACCCGAATGAAACATACTTGAGGAGTTTTTATGTTAAAAAAATCCTAATTAAATCACTTTAAGATATTAATATATTAATGTGTCGATACTGAGTTTGAGAAACTTAGGGGGGCTTATTGAATTAAGGGTTTGAGAAGGTTTTGAAAATTTTAAGATTTGGTGGAATTCCGAGGGTTTTGTTGGATTCAAGGATTTTGATGGAGATTTAGAATGGGAATTTGATAGGATTCGGTAAAACCTCTCTTTTAATATTTTTATAATAATATTACCATTTAACTATAAAATCGTACTCTATCATTCTCAGAATCTCAACACATTTCACTTACATAGACTCGGTCAGTGGATTCAATAGTTTGCTTGATGAAAAATACAAGAACTGACCTGAAGTCATTTTACATTTTTTGCCGATCTGATGAAAGTATCCACAAGTATATTCTCTACTTTTACGAACTCATAGTAGTTGCCTTGAGATTTACACTTGAGAACCTGGATTTCATCTTATCACTCATTTCGATTTCCAGACTTGATAATCACAATTGTGTGCAGCTCAAACCATTGATAGTCTTATACTTTTCATTAGCATTCTTTTTCTGGTCAACCCACATTTTATAGATTCATTACTAGATCTCCAATAAAGGAGAAAGTGTTCAAGCAAAGATACAACAAAGCCAAACGGCTAAAAACACCATAGCAACATGGAAAACATAGATAGTAAAGATAGAGAGATAAACACAAAACTTAGAACACTAAAAATGAGGAGTGGTCCTCTACACTCAACCCCGTTAGTGCTAAGAAGAGGAAATTCTATTTGGGGATTATAGGATACATTCATATTCCTACTCCCGAGATTGGAACCGCACCTTGTGCTGGTATAACAATCATGATATCAGCTGTAAACTCAGAGGTGATAACAGACTGGATTTTGTGAATAACACAACCTCCATGAAGGAGGAATCAACCATAATCACTGGAAAACATATCAATGCCAATCCAATCTGCCAGAAGAGAATTAAAACAATTTTCATATTACCAATATCCATAGTGAAAATGGGAAAGAACCTGCATACTGCAGGGCACAAAGGCGACAGACTTGCAGCCAGGGATCTTGTTAAAACAACACCATAATGGGATGGAAGAAGCACAATACAGATGCATAACCTGCAAAGTACACGGCTGGGAGGTTAGTAGAAGAGTGGGATGTGAAAGATCTGGTGACAGAGTAGAGATCCATCGTTGGGAGCAGCCCCACTTCAGTTTCTTTTGAACAAATGGGAGACAACGAGAGATGGGGAATGGCGACGAAGGATGGTGATGCAACAATGAACGACAGCGAGAAAGCGGCGAGAAAGCAGTGAGAGATGGCGAGTAAGCGGTGATATATGAGAAATTGCGAGGCGAGAACAATAGAGAGCAAGGCGAGACGACGAAACAAGCGGCATCACGAAACAAAAGACGACATGAAACAAGTAGGAAGACGGCTTTGCCGAAGCTTTTCTCACGGCCTGTGGCCGGAGAAAAATCCGACCTAACACCAACCGAAAGATAGTAATGGAGGACGAGGTGAGAGGAGGTTGTGATCGGAAGTCGGTAGATCTGAAGAAGAACTTTGAAAAACGGCTCGTTGAAACCTCCTCATCAAAGGAACCATCACTCAGTTCGAAGATGATGAGAAAAGTTTGAATTGATTATCTTCCAATCTCAGCTAAGCTCTTGTCGTAAAATATGAAATAGTTGTTATTTTAAAATTCCATCTAAAGAGATGGTATTCTTTTCTATTGAATTTGAAGGGTAAACTATAGCTTTTAATGATCTAAAATAACTTTTGATGAATCTCATTGGTGAAATCCATATTTTTCAATAAGGGGTGATTTGATAGGATATTTATAAATGATATATCCAATAAGAGAGGTTTTGTAAAGTTTTTTATAAATACCTTATTCAATAAGGGAGAATTTGACAAAAACCTAAAATTGTATGAAATTCCTAATTCAATAAGCCCCACTTATTGTTAATGATGCTCTTATAATTGAGCTTGTTTCATCTAAAAGTCTTAAGCTTTTATTGTGACTAGGGGGTTTTCCGGGCTACGCCCGGATTTTTTCCTATAATATTAGTTTAATTTTTATATTTATATTTTAAAATCGAACAAATATGATATACATTGAAACTTGTTATAGAATTATAAACATAAATGCAAATTTAAAAATATTTGAAATATTTTGTTGTGTTTTGTTGGAGTTTTATGTAGGATATTAGTAAGATTAATAAAAAATTAACTAAATTATAAGTTAAGATCTATATATATTCTTTATCTTGGTTATTTATTTTTATGTAAAACAATTGTAAAGCTTATAATTAGTACTGTATAAATTTTGATTGGTTTTAAAATTATTAAGTTTCATTTTTGTACTTGTCTTTAAAAGAAAGTACCACCGACTTGTATACCGGTTTTTTATTTGTTGTCTTCAATTTATCGTCTTAACCAAAATAATTTTGTCAACCTTTTTAACCAAAATTTAAATTTAACATTTATTGTTGCTATTTAATTTATGTTTTTTTTTAAGTTTGTTTGTGATAGAAAGAAAATTTTGCTTCATGATTTGAAATATTTTTAGTTGTAAATTTATAGAAGGTTTACTTTCTTACCGTTGTTGATGTAATATTAATTTTACAGTTTTTATTTTAATTATTCAATTAATCAGATTTTTTGGAAATAATTTTGAATATTAATATTATTATTTGATGTTCTAGCTTTTTTTTAATGTTTGTTGGGTAGTGTTTGTGTGCTCGGTCATCCCTTTATGCAAGGCTGAGATACTTGCTCAAACATGGTCTTGAATGACCTATCGAAAACAGGTATGAGTGAGGACTTCAATCCCAACTTAAAAGCTTTCTGAAATTTATAAATGGTAGATACATACAAAAATTATCACTGTCTGAGATCTTGAATTAGGGGTTTAATCAAAAATTCTGAAGAACTCTTAACTTAAATCTGATTAAACACATTGCATAAGTTTCTGAAAATAATTTATATACAAAAACGGTTTAAGTATTCTAACTCCTACGGTTTGATCATGCCCTACAATCTGAGTTGCAAACCTACGAACTGCATTATTATTATTCTCACATTTGCCTCATTTCTTCTTTTGTGTTTCATGACCTTTTTTTTAGGTTCCATGACCTTTGTCTATAATGCTTTGATAGTATTGTGTACAAACTCAATATACTTTAGTTATACACATTCTAAGTTATTATCCAGGCTACACATGTTTATATTAATAATTTGTTTTATATTTATAGTAATTTTAAAATTATCAAAATAGAAGATCGTTTTTAAAATTGTAACCTTTTAATTAACTACCATTTTCTATTTTTGGATTTATATATACATAAGTGAAATGTAAAAAAGTATTTAAAAAGGGAAGAGTCTCTACTCAGTATGTAAATGAGACATAAATTTTAAAGAGTCTCATCCTCAAAAGAAAGCTTTAAAAAGACTCAAACTACAGCAAACACAGCTTCCCTTGATCTAGAAAACGTAGTAGTAACCCAAGTCAAGAAGCATTAGTACCACAACAGCAGCTGGAGCAGCCCAAACCATGTAGTTAGTCTGCTTCTTACGCTTGAGCATTGGTCTCGGGAGTGTTTCCGGTCCTCCTCTATTGCAGATCCTGTTCCTTATTGGTTTCTCCTTCAAGACTTTCTTTTCCTTCTTTGGTTTCTCCTCCACTGGAGCTTCAATCTCCTCCTTCTCAGCCTCAGAAGCTTCAGGAACTTCCTCAGAGATGGCCTCGTATGCGTTGCTGCCTCCTGTCTTCCTCTTGGCCGCCTTCTCTCGCTCCTGCAACACACAAAAAAAAGAAGATTATTAGAATGGAAAAGAGAGAAGGCAAAGAGCATTGATATTGATACCTTTTGTTCTTTCTTCTCAGCTTTCTTTTGAGCTCTTATGGCAGCTTTAGCAGCGGCTTTCTCTGCCAGCTTCTTTTTCCTTTCCATGGCTAGCTTGGCTTTAGCAATCTCCTCTTGCTTTCTCATCTCTTTCACCGTAGCTTCATCTAGATCTAGAATTACTTCCACATCTTGAGGTAACTTTCACCGTAGCTTTATCTAGATCTAGATTAACTATTTACTAAAATTTTCTGGAAGTCTCCTTGAGGCTGTATCTTTGGCTCCAATATTTTGCCCTAGAGTCCTGACTGAGGCTCCCCTACACAAAAAAAAAAAAAAAAAAAAAAACTTGAAACTGTAAGATCAAGCCAGATTTTAAGAGTAATATTAACATTGTACAACTGAGGCTCCCCTGCACAACCTCTTTGGCATCCGGTCTAACATGTAGCAATCTGTGATGTCTAAGTAGGTCAGTGACATTCTCGACAATTCATCAAAGGAACGATGTTTAGCTCCAAAGAACGATTGCATACTATTCTTTCACTGGTTCATTTTTTCAAAAAGATGTAATTTTAAATAACATTCATTGTTATAACATTCATTAACGAACCGGCAGAGAAAAGCCAAACATAAACTACTCATGAACAACTGTTTTCTATCCTGACGAACTGTATACTCTTCTGCAATCTCACCGGCCAAATTCCTGACATACTCGTGACCCCAAGATCCGATGTCACCCTTTGATCCAGTCAACCTGTATCCTAAGCTTTCCTGAAAAAGAGTATTGCATAACAAAGTCAAGCACCAAAAACTACCTCAAATTCTAGCAAAGAACCACAAAACACAACACTGTTTTAAGGTATATCATAAGATGAAACACACAGAAAGTTAAGTTTTTATCAATTCCTACTATAATAGCACGAAAGCACATACCCTTTGACCCTCAGCAGACATGGTCAGTGCCAAGACAGACATAGTATATCAGCCAGCAATTTCTGCAGATACATAAAAAGCGATCTTTAATCCATACACAGTAGAATGAGCAAGAAGATGGTAATAATTTCTTGAAATTGTACCTTGAGATCGAACTCCACCATATTTTTATGAAACTCCTTAAGAGTTCCATAGTGAGGACGGAGAAACTTGAGGGGTTTTGGAACCGACGTCATGAAGCTTGTTGAGGCACGGATCTCCTGCCTACAGATTAAAAAAAAACATAGACTAAATTAAAATTATACTATGAAATCCAAAAAAAAAAGATTATATGAGTATTATCAGCTAATTAAATCGACAATAGGTTAAGAGAAACACACGAATTACCTCATGCTTTCGAGAGCAGCCTTCTGCAGTTCAGGATTAGGGTCTTGAACCCTCTCAACATAGAGCTCCAGGTTCTGCTTCAGTTGCAAGTCCTCTTCAGACTACAAATCACATCAGATTCCAAACATATCATATAGCAATCACTTTAACAAGGCTTTCAAAACCAACAAACAGCTTTTCAGTTAAACCCTAAATCTCTACATTAGTGCAATATCTACAGCTTAATCGTAAATCTCCACTAACTCTGATTATGAACTAACTCTTGCAGCCAAGCAAAGATTCAAATAGAATGAGAAATCGTGCTTACCAGATCTTCCTCTTTCTTATCATCCTTCTTTTTGGGATCCTTAGAAGGAACCTTGGTCGTAGCTTCATCCCGCTTCGCACCATCACCAACGCTGTTCGGATCTGGACCTGGAGCCATCTCAATCAATTGTGGAGGATGTATTGATTGATCCTGGATCAGATCGTAAAACGGAAACGAAGAGAGAAAGAGCAAAGGGTTTCACGAATGGATCTAGCAAATTGGGGTTTGGAGAAATAAGAAAGAGAAACGTGAATCTCTCCACTTTCAGCAGATCGAAAGGTGAAACCAAGAAGACCAAGAGCAAACGCATGGGCTTCCTGGGCCAACATCATTAACATTCTATCTTTAAAAAAAATCAAAGCCTAACAAACCACAGCCGAGATGACGTGTCAAAAAAGATCTCCTGATTGGTCGATTTTATTGTCCGACATGGACATCCTCTCTGATCAGTATATTGCCCTTTTATTACTTGTGTGAATAATTTGTCTTCATTTCTGGTCCCAATCCTCCATTTACTAGAACAATATCAAAAATGTCTTGAACCCCATTACAATCACTATATACTTATTCTTGAATCACAAATTACTACTTCCAGAGAATAGAAAACTGTTACCAAACCGCTCATACATATATATATACATACACAAAAATCATATTCTGCTTGCTTACGCGCAATGAAAAATCCCTTACTTCCCTTGCTCAACAAGTCTTTACAGTTCAGGCACCGCGTTGATGCAAACAAGCTGGAGGCAGACGGTCAGAAGTACCCGGAGTCACCGGAGGGAAACTTTTAATATTAATGCCTTGAGGATATAAACGATACTCAATATCAAGCTCTCTACAAGCTTTCCCAACTTCCTCTAGTAATTGACTTCTCCTTATAAATCTCTCTCCCATGTCTTGAAAATTCATTCTGTGTGTCAACCACACCGCAATCTTCACGCTTTTCAAGTCATCCATGTTTAGGAACACAATCATAGGTGCCGGATACCAATGATCCTTCTTGAAGTCTATATAACTGCATGAAGAAACCAAATGAAAGATTGGCCTTGAGACTTTAACGTTTTACCAATTAGTATATAGACATAGCCTCCTAAATTGTAAAGAAAATATTATTTTTTTTTACTAAAATGTCTATAGCCTCAAGATCTTAGCGTCTGAATTTAACTAACCTGATTATTCTCTGTTTAATAGCAGCTATCTTTTCTGGAGGAGTTGCTATGTGAACAGAGAATTCAACCGCATCTCCCATATCAGGACTTCGGAAGTAGTTAGCTATAGGTTTTGTCCCAAGAACACTATTCGGGTATATGATCTTTTGATTATCGTACCGCAAGAAAACAGTCGTCAATATGTTCATTTCTTCCACAACCAACTGGTAAAAGAAACAACAAGATTAGAACCATGTCACAATATTTTAATAAGTCCAGCAGATTATTGTATTAGGAGGGAACAAACCTGAACACCGTCAATTTCGCAGCGGTCACCAACATCAAATGGGTGCATAACGAAAAGGAAAATGATGGCTTCAAAGATGGTTTTGCATGAGTTTCCGAATATAAAGGCTACTAGAAGTAGCTGAGAGCTTAAGACTAGCAAGAACTTGGTTGTGGCGATTCCTAGTATAAGAAGCCAAATGATAATGATTATAATGCTAATCAACACATTGATTATGCGGTGAAGCCTGCTCACTGCTGTCTTTGTGTCGCTTAAGGTCAATGCCAGAGCCCTCCGTTCTCTAAATGCCTTAACCTGTGAAAAAAAAAACGTCAAGATAAACTCTGTTTTGCATATGAAAAGAATCTTGACATATATCTAGTATAGAACTTACCACCCAATTCTTGAGGCAAGACTTGCTGATCCTAAGGCTCTCTGAAGCTCCTTCAAAGAGAGCCATGGCTCTTTCAGACTCCTCTTCAGACAGAAACCGCAAGAAGTCTTCCATATGTATGTACCTAAAACCCGATAAAAAGAATTTCAAGATTTGAGCAAACCATACTAAAATTTTATAATTTAGTAAGAATTTTAATAAATTTTGTTTTAAACATTTTGAAAAATGTTTATGGATATTAATTTTAAAAACTTTGAAGTGATACGCCAGTGTTTCCCTTGTCTATGCACTTATGATCAACTTCAAGATATATACCTGGAACCAGGCTCAGTGACATTGTGAAAAATCTTCTTAGCAGCAATCTTTGCTTCGCACTCGCTTCTTATCTGCGTAGCATGCTCACTCTCCTCAACTGTGTCCTGTATATGTTCATCCAAAGTAGAAAGAGCGCCTTTCCGTATTATATTCATCAACTTGGTCATGTTCCAAGCAGATACATTGTCTGTATTCATCCTCTGCAATTGATCAATCCTTATCCCTTCACTATCTCCTTCTTTGACAGAACCAACCCGAGACAGTCTCGCACCTTTCCCGGCTTTCATAAAACTCTTAACCGTCGCTTTTAGAGCTGGAGGCAACTTAGCTCCAGCCAGTTTCTCTAAACTCTTAACATCGTCTGTCACTTTCTGCTCTTCTTCCTCCATTCTCTGAATCTCCATCAAAGGAGGACCGGAGAGAGTTTCAATCACGTACTGAGTGAACAACGATTCTTGAATCCTATCAAAGTAAGTGCTCATGTGGAAAGATGAAGCAAGAACCTTGACCAGAAGTGTCTTAATCAACCAAATGATGACAGCAACAAGGAGACAGACCAACACTCTCGTCACGTACCTAATGGCAGTGGTCCGAGTCTCTCTTTCCACTTTCTTATCGAACAAGAAGTGCCACGCAAGCAACACGAGCCCTAACCACAAGGTGTTTTGAACAGACTTTCTAACTCCGTAGACGAAATACAAAACCCTCTTTCTCAAAACGAAGTTCTTCTCGGCCGAGAACACGAGGATCCTCACTATCCAACTCGAGACTAGTCTCCCGCAAATCAACACCAAAACCGTCACTTCCCATTTCCATAGATCTAGCTTCCACCATGTCTTGCGCCGCAAGCTATGTACCGTTAAGCTACAGACCAAACTGGTAACTATCAGAACCAAACTTATCCATTCGAGCAAAACCCAAATGCTGAGTTTGTCTCTTTTGAACACGTCCGGTAAGTCCTCGTCGAGAAACGGGTCTTCCTCCTCGTCTTCCTCCAGCGTCCCGGTTCGAGATGGAGTCCCCGGTTTAGGGCTTTTTCCGAGAAACCCGGTTTTCCGACCGGATCTCATCTCTGTTTTGTCGATAGCTGGATGCGTCGGTGTTGGAGGATCCATAAGTCTTGACTTCGTCTGGTTCCTCCTCAGTAACGGTTTCTTCACGACCTCTGCTTGGTCTCTGTTGGCCTTGTAGTGACGGCTCTCCTCGTCGCTGCTCCCACCGAGTGAGATTCTGTTCTGTCTCCTTCTAACCGCGTCGGCTTTTCCTTTCGCCGTGAACGGAGAAGACGACTCTGAGATCGCCGGTAAGCCACGTGGCGGTTCGATATCGAGGGAGATCTCTCCGCCGGAAGCTGTCTGTTTCGCCGGAGGATCAGACAAAGCATCTGAATGTTCTCTCTGCTGTCTGAAATGGAAACTCTCGCCGCCGACGTCGAGTTCTTGATCATCGTTCTTACCTTTTTCACCATCCCAAAAGTCGTAGCTCGACTCTCTCCAGAAGTTGCCTCCGTCAGCATTGCTGCTTGACCCTGTAGCACCGACGGCTCCGCTCTCTTCGCCGTTAATCTTAACGACGAAGTCGCGCCGGTCAGTGGAATCAAGGGCCATGATTGGAGAGAGTTTTTTTTATTTGGAGTAGAGACGAGTGACAAGTACGAGCATAGATGAAGAAGATGAGAGGTGAGAGTTAAGTAAACGACTTGAGCAAATAAATAATAAAATGTTAATGAAACAAAAATAATAATATCAGCCTATCAGGTGTGTATTTTCGAGTGTATGAGAAAGCGGAAGAAGAAAGTCGCAACGTGTAAATTTCATTTTATTTCATGCAAAGATTTTGAGATTTTATAGAGCATGATTATTGGGGTCTTTTAGAGTGGAGTTCTTACCGTATCATATCATGCTCTAAGTATTTGTGACCCGTGTGATAAGAATCTATGTGTGTTGGTGAGATAAGATTTGTGCTAATTGCTAAAAGCAACAAAATCAATAATGTGATAGAAAGCTTCTTTTCCTTTTACTGTCCCCTGAAAAATTAGAAATAAAAGAGTTACTGTACGGAATGAAAAGGAAAGGGTAGTGGGATTTCAGAAATTGATAACAAAAGTTTTTCGACTTTGGAGTTTTAGATAGATTTTTTTTTTTTATCTTTTTGCATTTTCTTTTGATCTTTTTGCAAAAATCAAGAAAGGTTAAAATCGATTAAAAAAACTATTTTAGTTTCTCTGTTTTGTTACAAGTGTTCCCTTGTTCTAGGACTAGGAGTATACATCTAGACAAACATGAGAAATTTATGATGCACAGATGTTTATTTTAATACGGGGTAAATATCATTCATTACTTATTTTGAATAAAAAAATACAGACTAAAAAATATGTATTATTTCAAAAATCATATTTTGCTTTTAAATAATAAGATATAAAAAACTATACATGTAATTTGATGTGAATAGTTTAGTGGGTTAATTCAGTATTTTTTGAAAGAGGTACTAAATTTTATCTGACTAATTAAAAGATTAATTTGGTACAGAGTGATTATTTTGTCCCATAAATTTTTTTATATTATTTAAAAAGTGAAACGCCATAAATCATGTTTTGTTTTAAAATACCAAGATATCGAAATGGACTTTTCAAGGGTCCTAATTCAAATCATGTAGTAATTAAGATGTCAATCAATTTCTAAGAGTTTTGATGCAAAAAGAATGCAGGTTCAAACTTAATCTAAGTGCATTCAGTTCAATGAAGTGATTTGATTAAACTAACAAGGTTCTAACACAACTAACTAACAACTTTCAATTAAATGGATAAAGGAGGAATCATATGCATAGGATTTTGATTTCAGATGACTAAGATTTAATCTAAAATGACAAGGTTTCAATCAACACATTTCCCTAAGTCTAGATAACAATTCTAAGCAAGTTTTTTTCCAAGACAAAAGCTCATTTACTCTCATTGATCAAACATTAAATTCCTTTGGTTTGTGTTAATCAAGCAATCATTAAGAACAGATCATTCAACTTTCAAAATTTCCCTAACATCAAATCCCTTTGGTAGGGGAAGTTAAGAGCATGTTGAGTTGGCTCAGACATTTCATCGAACACCTTCCGGGTAATGAAATGTCTAGAGTTCTAATCTAAAATGGCCAACTCTAGATTAGCATTAAGATCACTCAATCAAGCAAGGAAACATATTAATCTACTCTAAAACATTCTAGATCATCACTTAATCATCCTAATCATCCTAGTCCATGAATCCAAAGATGACTACTCACTCATTATCATGGTAGACACTAAATCATTAGTTGATCTAAGTCTAAACATGATTAATGATCAAAGTAATCAAATAAACACAAGAGAAATTGATCAAGATTAGATCTTTCACCTAAAAGTGCATTTTTTATTAGATAGAAAACAAGATAAGATCCTAACATTAGGTTTAGAGAGTATTTATATGACTTCTAAGATCTAGTGGGCTCAGTCAACAACCTGAAAGGCCTAGATAAAACATACATTTTTGATCATCAAAAGAGAAACGCCGCGGGTACATTAGGTCGCTCCGCTAGGTCGCTCCCCATTTAGAGCGGGTTCGTCACCTCGCTTCGGAACGTCGCTCCAATATGCTTGCTTCATTTCTTCAAATTGCGCGCGGGTTCATGAGGTCGCTCCACCAGGTCGCTCTGCTTCTAGAGAGTTGTCGACGAGAAGTTAAGCTTGGAGCGGGTGCCTCACCCCGCTGCGGGACGTCGCCCTAAATGCCAACTTCGCGTCTTCTTTTTGTGCGCGGGTTGCGAGCCTCGCTCCATCTTGGTCGCTCCGACTCTCGAGAGTTGTCGATGGGGTGTTGGTTCGGAGCGGGTGCCGAACCCCGCTGTGTCTCCCCGTGCTGCCTTCGTTTCATCTGGAGCGGGTGTCGTAGGTCGCTCACATTGCCCGCTCCAGTGCTCTACTCGCTCAAACAACACTTTCCACTCTATTTTTGAATCCCAAATGCTTCCAAGTACCTCCAAGAACTCCAAAGGACACTCCAACACCTGATAAAGACTTATGAAATGCAAAAAAGGAAACTAAAATGCATAATCCATAATCTAAATGATCAAAACATGCAAGAATGAAAAGTTAAAACAATGCAAATGTGCAAGATATCAGATATAAAACAAAAGTATGCATGTAATTTGATATGAATAGTTTAGTGGGTTAATCAAGTGTTTTGTAAAGAGGTACTAAATTTTATATGACAAAGTAAAGGATCAATTTGGTATAAAGTGATTATTTTGTCCCATAAAATTTTAAAAATCCAATTTTTATCAGATTAAAAACATGAATAAAAAGTTAATTACAAATGGCATTCTTCTCATCATGATCTTCCGTTCAATTTTATTACGTAAGTACTACCACTTTGACCTTTATATTAGATTCCAATTCATTTGATTTAGCACTGAAACATGAATCTGCTGATTGATTGAACCACTTATATTTGGTTGGAACCATTACGAGTCATCATCATTGTTATACTATCATCAGCACCACTTACTCTTTTTACACCTAGTACTTGGACTCGTGTCGTGCTCTGACTGAATTCAGTGGTTTGTGTCTAATAAGTCAAAATGGTGTTTGGAAGCTCAAAAGAACGCATTTAATAAACAAATTCGTTTTTCTTATTGGTTCACACTTTGGTGAATAACACTAAGGTAGGCATATGCTCGTTCAGGTACGGGTCAGATTCTTCAGATTTTTGGGTATTAAGATTCAACCTCCGCTCCATTCAAGAGGGAATATATGTTTGCTTGGATCCCGTTGATAATATTTTGAGTTTGGATTAATATATAACTTTGTATGATATCTATTTGGATTTGAACTCATTTTAGATTATGTTAATAATACTTTGGAATTCAAGTATTTTTTTTACAATTTGATCAAAATAAATATAAAATTAATTATATAAGGTATTTTAGGTTTTGAATACTCATTTAGTTTAATAGTTTAAATTTTAAATTATTTTATTATTATTATTTTGGATATGAATCAGAATCAGATATCCAAAATTCATTTTAAATGATTCGTTTTAAACTCAGTATAAATATATCAGATACAAATTCAGATTTTTGGTTCAAACTGGCTTCGAATCTCGGTTTCAGATACAAACAACCAAGCTAATATAGAATCACAAGTAATAAGAAATCCTTCTTTTATTCAATCACCAAGTTCTCAAATCACAAATCACAAATCATATGTTATGCAACAGAATATATATATATATATATATAACTAGAAATCTCCTAGTTTCAATAGTATTATCTTAAGTCATATTTCCTATTTCCTAATCCTAAAGATAAACATAACTTATTAAGGAAAATGAAACTTGTAACTCAAGCTTATCCAACAATCTCCCCCTTAAGCTTGAAACCATATTCACTCACATCTTTAACTCCAATTAGATCACACATTTCTTTGAATTTTATTCTTCCAAGTGACTTGGTGAGAATGTTTGCTTTTTGTTCGCTGCCCGGGATATGTTCGACTTCAATTTGCTCGTTCTCGACACACTCTCGTATGAAGTGAAATCTTTTATGTATATGCTTACTCCGGCCATGAAACACAGGATTCTTAGAAAGAGCAATGGCATATTTGTTGTCGACTTTAACGACCACACTCTTGCTTTCTTTACCAACAGCCTCACTTAGAAGTTCTTGCAACCAGATTGCTTGTTTCGCAGCTTCAGTTGCTGCCATAAACTCAGCCTCACAAGAAGAAAGTGCAACTATTTCCTGCTTGGTAGAGCACCACGTGATAGGATTGTCGCCGAGATAAAATATGTGACCCATTGTACTCCTACCATCATCTATGTCAACGTATGAGAGATGTCGCTATAACCCATCGGCTCCATACTTTTGTTACGCAAATAACAGAGTCCATATGAGCAGGTACCGCGAAGATATCTAAGAACTTGCTTCAAAGCTGCACCATGAGAACTCTTAGGATCCTGCATATACCGGCTAAGAACTCCAACACTAAAGGACAAGTCTGGCCGTGTGTGTAGCAAGTAGCGAAGACAACCAATGGCACGACGATATTCCTTCTCATTGATGTTCTCTTCATTAGGGGACTTGGAGAAACTTGCGTTTAACTCCATCGGAACATGACAAGGATTACAAGAGCCCATCTTAGCTTCTTCAAGGATCCGTTGAGCATACTTATCTTGTTTAAGAATTATACCTTCCTAGAGCTGCAACACTTCTATTCCCAAGTAATAGGTTAACTTGCCAAGGTCGCTCATCTCGAACTTATCTGCCATCTCTTGTTTAAACTCTAGTATAGCCTTCAAAGATGATCCGGTAACAAGAAGATCATCTACATAGACCACAACAATAAGTAGCTCGTTGTTGTCTTCTTTGCGGTATAATGACGGCTCTTTTGAGCATCTCCTGAAGTTTAAGCCTTGAAGTATCTGATTTAACTTTATATTCCAGGCCATGGGCGCTTGTCGTAGACCATAGAGAGCCTTTTTCAACTTTATATGATCGAGGAGGACAGCTGATGGTGAAGATGACGCGAGCAAAGAATCGACTGTACAAAGTGACTTTGGTAGTTGATCATGTTCAATGCTTACACGTTGAAAGTTGTGGAGAAGGCAACTTTATATTCCAGCCCCTGGGCGCTTGTCGTAGACCATATAGAGCCTTTTTCAACTTATACACTTTGTGTTCTTCTCCAGCCACGATAAAACCCTCTGGTTGAGTAATAAATACTTCTTCCCTCAGTTCTCCATGAAGAAACGCAATCTTAACGTCAAGATTGTGTATCTCCCACCCATGTGATCCTGCTAACGCGATGATCAATCTGATTGTTTCGATCCGAGCTACCGGAGCAAACACCTCGTCAAAATCCACGCCATGGCGCTCAACATACCCTTTAGCTACTAACCGAGCCTTATATTTATTTATGGTTCCATCGGCATTGCGCTTAATCTTAAATACCCACTTCAATCCAATTGGTTTCACACCTGTGGGTAGCTCCACAAGATCCCAAGTGTCGTTCTTCTCTATTGAAAAGATTTCATCCTTACAAGCATCAATCCAAACCTTCAACTTTTTAGCTTCACTAAAGTTCTAGGGTTCGTCGTTTATAGTCATTAACAGGTGCTCACTTTCCACTTCTGCAATAAGAATATAATCATCAAGGTACGAAGGCAGCGTTGATGTTCTCGTGGATCGCCTAGGAGGTGGCTGGGAGTCACCAACATTTTCGTCAATACCTACGTTACCATCGTCCTCTCCATTGCTTTGTTCTTCATTAAGCTCTGTTTCTGTTTCTGAAACAGAGCTTTCATCATCGCCATCATTATTGCTCATGCGTCTCAAGCTCAACTCAAATCCGCTTGTCTCATCCTCCTTTGTATCACTCTTCTTGCTCCAATTCCATTTTTTTTCGTCTTCGAATATAACATCTCGACTAACGATAATACGTTCGCTAAGAGGATCAACGAGTCGATATGCTTTTGATCCCGGTTCAGTTTTGAGATGGACCAGGACTCTAAACCTATCATCAAGCTTCTTTCTTCCAACCGATTCTGTTCTTGCGTAGCACGTGCACCCAAATACCTTTAAGTGAGAGAGGCTAGGCTTTCTACCCCTTAAAGCTTCATATGGAGTCATGTTTGCCAGCGTTCGTGTTCCAACTCTATTTATCAAGTATGTAGCATGCCTTATCGCTTCTCCCCAAAGATGATCCGGCATATCCATGTGCTTTAAAACACTCCTAGTCATCTCTAAGAGAGTCCGGTTTCGTCGCTCTACCACCCCGTTTTGCTGGGGTGAGTATGGCGTCGTTAAGTCGCGTTTCATCCCATGTTTCTCGCAGTAGGCATGGAAGTCATGAGAAGTGAACTCGCCTCCTCTGTCTGTTCTGAGGATTTTCAGCTTAGTGTGTGTTCCTTGTTCGACAAGTACTTTGAACCTTTTAAATTTTTCAAAGGCTTCGCCTTTTGTCTTCAAAAGTATAGTCCACATGTAACGTGTGTGATCATCAATCAGAATGAAGATATATCTTTTGTGGGCTGGTGTTGATGGCGTAATAGGTCCACAAAGATCGGCATGTACCAGCTCGAGAGGTGCCGTTGCTCGATAGTGGGTTGCTTGCGGGAAGGGTCTTCTCGTTTGTTTTCCTCTTAGGCACGACACGCAGGTCTCAGTACTTCGGCTCAGAGAAGGTAAGCCTACAACTAACTCCTTATTGGCCATCATTCTCATCGTTTCTTGGTTGACATGACCTAACCGAGCATGCCATAAGTTGCCTTCTCCACAACTTTCAACTTGTAAGCATTGAACATGATCAACTACCAAAGTCACTTTGTACAGTCGATTCTTTGGTCGCGTCGTCTTCACCATCAGATGTCCTCCTCGATCATATAGTCTTAGCGTGTCGTCCTTCATACGCACCTCACAACCTACTTTAGTAGCCTGTCCTAGACTGACGATATTACTACGCAACACCGGTATGTAGTAGACACCTTTGAACACCTTCTTCTCTCCACTTTTGGCAATGAATCTAATTGACCCTTTGCCCATTATATCAATCTTTGAGTCGTCTCCGAACCTCACTTTTCCAGTGACTGTATCATCAAGCTCATAGAAAAACATACGGTTACCACTCATGTGGTTACTAGCTCCGTTATTAAGGTATCAAACGTCAATAGAGTCTGAATCTGCCTCAAACTTCTTGGGATCTACTTTTCTCTCATTCAAGTAGATGACTTCATGCATCATGAGGGTATCGGCTTCAGTGGTATCTTCTTCTTTATTCTCGACAGCTTCTTGAAGTTTTAGAGCTTTATCGGGACAGTCGGTCGCGTAGTGTCCAAGCTTATCACACTTGAAACAAGTGATATGAGATGCATCTCCACCTCGACCTTGTCGATATGCTTCTCTTTGTTTTTGGAATGTACCGCGACCGCGTCCTCGACCTCGACCATAACTCTCAGAGTTTGAGTCAGTATACATTAATTTTCCGGTTTCCTCAAAGCTTGATCTTCTTCTTCTTCTGCAACTCTTTCTTCGTACGCCTTTAATCTCCCGACGATATCCTCAAAGCTTGTTGTCTTAAGGTCAAGCATCTGTTCAAGGGACGCAACCATGTGAATAAATTTCTTTTTTGGTAGACTTTTCAAGAATTTCTTCACAAGTTTAGGTTCTTCTATTATCTCTCCTAAAGAAGCAGATTTTGAAGAGATTTCGGATAGCTTGCCGGCAAAGATATCAATTGTGTCTCCATCCTTCATCTTGAGTCTATCGAACTCTGCCATTAAGGTCTGTAACCTAGCCTCCTTAACCCGCTCGGCTCCAACATGTCTCGCATTTATTGCATCCCAAACTGCCTTTGATGTATCCAACTCGCCAACTTGGAGTATCAACGCTTCCGGAATCGATTGAAACAACAGCGCAACAGCCATATTGTTCTTCTTCGTGTCTTCACTTCCAGGATCTATCGTTTCCCATACTTCGCTGACCTTAAGTGCTATCTTCATTCTCATGGCCCAAACGGTGTAGTTTGAAGAAGTTAACATCGGATATTTTATAGAAGCATGCCCACCATCTTTGTGTAACACGATTTCATTCTTATCATCACTCATGGTTATTTGCCTTAAAGCTCTGATACCAAATATAGAATCACAAGTAATAAGAAGTCATTCTCTTATTCAATCACCAAGTTCTCAAATCACAAATCACAAATCACAAATCATATGTTATGCAACACAATATGCATCTCCATATATATATAACTAGAAATCTCCTAGTTTCAATAGTAGTATCTTAAGTCATATTTCATATTTCCTAATCCTAAAAATAAGCATAACTTATTAAAAGAAAAGAAACTTGTAACTCAAGCTTATCCAACAGCTAACGAGAGGCAGCAGAATTAAGAGTTTATACAAATTACAAACTACCCAAATCCAAACAAACTTAAAATAAATTGAATTAAATTAAATTACATATTAGCGGCAGTTGGATTGATAATAGGGTCACACGTGGGTGGCCATACTTGGTCGGGTGTGCTAATAAATACAAAGGTTGCGAGGAAAACGACAGGAAAGCGACAGATGAGGGATGAAAACGGCACACAAGCCATATACGCAACTGAACGCAATCGACATGGTTTCTCTCGACAGAACTGGACAATAGACACTGCATACAATGCCGTGTATGTATCTTGTAATTATCGTCTCTAGTAAAGTTGGATAGAAGTCAGAAAAATATATCAACATGTTTTTTCGGAAATGTTCAATCCGATTTGGCTTTCGTTTATATTTTTTCCTTTCAGTTTCAGTCTTTTTATTTACTTTAAAACAATAGTATTTTTTTAAACACTAATTAATGTAATATACATTTCTTTTGATTTTGATCTAGGTTTGTCAACAACATGCAATCTTTTTTTTGTAACTTGGCTTGTCAACAACATGCAATCGGGATGATACACTACTACAATCCATTAGGCTACAATGTCTTTATGGTTTTTAATTCTGATTGGCATCGGTTTTAGTTACGTGTATATATATATATATATTTATTTATTTTTTTATATCTACTTGGTTTAATTTTCTTGATAAAATAAAAATCAAACAATGTTATAATATCATTTGAGATAAGTTTTTTTTTTTTGCGCTTCCATTCATATTTGATCAATTCAATTACTGGAATTTGAACAGTGCTATCCTAAACATTATTGAATGATAGCAAACGCAAAAGTCAATGAACTGAATGATGTATGAAAAACGAATAGAGGATATACCATATAATCTAACCAAATCATTGTATGTAATGAAAAAATCCATCAAGTTAACTATATATGTTGGTCAAATCTCTTCTTGAAAAGATTCCATTAATGTTTCGCAACCAATGTGATATAAAGCGTGTATTCCCAAAACAAGTAACATTATAGGGCATAATTAGCAAAGACTATAAAAGTTTGATTAAACTTGGTAGCCGACTTGTTTGGTAACTAAATCTCTACGGTTATTTGACTAACATATGATAAGGTTCAGAAAGAGTTAAAAGTTTGGCCGTTAGGTTCAAAACTGCTTGGGAGGGATTTAATCATGACGGAGAGACGTGAGCCTGATCAGGGCATGGACCCTGAACTCCTTGTATGACCTATAATTAAAAAACAAAAAACATATGCATGGTGAAGAACATGGACCCTGAACTCCTTGTTGGACGTTCTAAACATATTTAAAAAGTTCGTGGAAATGGATGATTTGGATGAAAAGGCAGCCTTTGATTCTGTTGGAGTGGAAACAGAAGAAAAAGAAAAAAAAGAATTACTTGCGTTGATTTAATTTTCATGATCGTGAGATGGGAGATGGACCACATTATACACGTATGTGACTGTGGAGCCTCAGTCCAATCATCCGTGCTTTATGCGGGCCATCTGATCTGGGATCGTGAATTATGGTGAGCTGGTCTACTAATTTATCATCTTCGTGCAACCAAACGTTTGATAGAATTTATTAGGCTTTTGTCTTGGTTTCTCAGTTTTCATCATCGATTCACTCGGTAGAGTCAGCATTGCTTTGATCATTTGGGACCTAGTCATATATGACCACATAAATTTAGAAATAAAATAGAATGCAAATCTAACGAAAATATCCATTTCACATATATTAAGACTACAACGTTTCAATGTCATACTTACTCATCAATGTGCAATTTCCTCTTAAATCTCACTAGGCCAAGCGTGAATACAAAGTATACATCACTTAAATATATATACTTACCAAAAATAAAAAAGACTCAATGTTTTTCTTACGCACATCACTGAGGATAAAATATGTACATCAATGTTAAAACAAAACTCTACAGAGTACTAGATTTTGCCCTAATAAATATTGACCACCATGCTATTTTTGAACTTTTATAAAACTATATATTACGTGTATATACACAAAATATTTAATATAAAGATATATACAGCAGTTAATGGTGGAGACTGATAATTTAACCAAGAGACAATCACTACCTAATATTTCCTAATTTGATAAATTGTCGACAATTTTATTATTATTTTCCACCGAAAGTGGATTTAATCAAGGTTACAGTGATAAATTACAACACTAATTCAAAATTCCGATGGAAAATCATTTGTTTGATATGATAGATTAGCGACAGCACATAGGATTAAATTATAAAAATAAACAAGTGCTGAACTGATATTTTCTCACATTGAAAGAGAAAAAGGTAACTTAATTCATGTTCCGAAATATATCGTTACAGTGTGCACAACCTTATTCTTACCTTCTATTTGCCGTACCAGGTGGCGAAACTATATATTTTAAATGCATGTCGACAAATTTAGGACAACCGAATTTGGGAAGAAAATGACATTGTCTTCTTTTTATTAGACACTAAGTTAATGTTGCCATGTGGTATTAAGTCCTTATCAACTCTTGACACTTGCGTTTAGGTTCGAATCGTTTTGACTTTTGAAAAAAAAAAAGAGTACATGTTTACTCGATATATAACGCTAAGTTTTTTTTTTTTTTTTTTGTTAACCGAGGGTCCCAGGCCGGGGCCCAGACATCCCTCGAAGTCCGCAGCAGCCACGTCATTTCCACCCCAGAAGTAGCAGGGTGGGCCCGAGTGGCCACCTAGTGATTTAACCGTAGTGGGGTACCTTCGAACCCAGGTCACTTACCTCATTGGTGTCCGCTTACCACTAGGCCACCAAGAGGTGGTTACAGTGTAAACTCTTAGTTAAATAATTCATCATCTATGCACTTTTGTCATTATTTCTTATCTTCTATAGTTCTTTCCCGTAAACCAATTATTCAAAACAAACGATTCCCACTTTTTTTTTAAGATTTGGGATCATATAGTGTCACTGTGTCAGGAAAAAGTGATCAATAATGTAATGAGCGGTTCATGCTAAAAGTAATGTATACTAAATAATAATGTAATGAGCACGCGGACAAAAAGAATGTAATAGGCCAAAAGTGAAGCCTTTAAAATCTGATCAAGCCCATTAAAC
Organism: Brassica oleracea var. oleracea; assembly: GCF_000695525.1. NCBI lineage: Eukaryota > Viridiplantae > Streptophyta > Magnoliopsida > Brassicales > Brassicaceae > Brassica > Brassica oleracea. The sequence continues at coordinate 25,989,507 of NC_027750.1, forward strand.
CTTATCACGACATGAGCAGTCCCACATCGCTCAGACTAGGAAAAGAAGCTGTGTTTATACGGCGACAGAGTCACGAAGATGATTGTCCCTTCGGGGACATCCGATAAAATTGGAATGATACAGAGAAGATTAGCATGGCCCCTGCGCAAGGATGACACGCACAAATCGAGAAATGGTCCAAATTTTTTTTTTCTTTTTTTTTTTCAAATCTAGAACCGTGACTGATGTTTTGGGATTCAAATCTGCACGAAACAGTAAGTCTTTAGGTTTCAACTCACGATAGTCGGTGCGTTTTGTTAACCAGAAACCCGGTACAGGATGTATTAAACGAGATTCCGGTTAGGGTAAACGAACTGAACTGAGCTTTGACGAAACCCTCTAGCTGGCTCAGAGGTACTGATTGGATTAGTAACACCGTGAAGGCGTGATTTTCATGCTTTTCATTGTCAAATAAGTCAAAGATTTGTTGATGTGTGTGTAGCTTATTCTCAAGAAGCCTACTATTTTTTTGGTTTAATCTCTTTACCAGCCGTGGAACATAACAAATGCTGAACCAGATTCACACCAATGGTACAATAGCTTGACAAATCATTTGCATTGGATCTTTCTCAAGTCTTGGCTTGGCGTATATCTGGAAAACTAATGAAACCAACAATTCAAATCAAGCAAAACTTTTTTTCTTCTAAACTTGTCCTCTCATAACCAAAAAAGACTTGTATTACATAAATCATATACCGGAACAGTGTGGCTACACGCAGAAGTTAATTTACTCGCTGGGCGATGATTTTAAACTTATATGTGGCTACACGCTCAACATACATCGTTCAACATTCGCCTCTGTATCTGTAAGCAACATTCCTATATGTTTCTGGATTGAAAAAAACTGCAGTTTGGTCGATAATGGTTGTTAGAGCTGATATTCCTCTTGCAAGTATTGGCTAGCCTTCCTTTTTCAATTCTGAATCTTTCATATACAGTATTGCACAATACAAAGAGGACACACTTTTGAAAAAAATAAGGTTGTCCCCTAGGCAGGGCGGTCCTCACTCCTTAGCATAGCAAGTGAAACTTGGTCTATAACCCCCCCTCCCCCAAATTTTTTTTTTAATTACAGATATATATCTCCAAATTTGTAACAAAAAAAAAAATTATAAGAACTTTAACTAAATTACTTATAATCTTCAAAATTTCAAGGTCGACCCCCCTATAAAACTTTTGTAAAGTTAACTCGTTATTTCATTAACCCCACAAGTTGGTGTCTTTATAAATCCGGCACATATTGAGTCACTACGTTAAAGACTACTTAGTTGCGGTCTCAACCTTCAACCAATCTGACTCACGTTACTTTAAAAATGATAACAGTAATAAACAATCTAAGATTAATTGATGGTGTCATGCGGCAGTAGCATGTATTCATTTACTATATGTTTAGTGGGTCAGAGACACTTGCAGTATCCTAACTCCCAAGTCGTTTAATGAAGACTAACGTTACAAATATGTTAAAGTGAGTCCACCACTATGTACGTTAAATGATTACCTAATTAAATTCCGTTTTGAGCTTCTTCACATTGATCCGCAGGTTTCCAAATTAGTAAGCATTAATATAAAATGAATTAATTTGTGGACTTAATGCTTAATTAGAAATGGTTAGGTTAGAAAATAGTACTAATATTCGTGGCAGTTGAGATTGAAATTTGAAAATTCTCTCGGAGACTTTTCATAATGGTTGTATATCTTTTAAATCTAGTCAGTATTTTAGCTATCTCGAGTCCAATGAGAGTGGCTTTGACTTGTTAATGCGATTGAGATTCATTCTTATATCAAAATGCAATGTTTGATTCAATGATTAGGAATTCTAGAAGAAGAAAAACAGGATTTGCACAGATCATCAGAAAACGTGCACGTGGTGCCAAACACTTTTATCATATCATCTTTATAAGTTCTATTAAAGGGTCATGGAAGCCATTGCAGAACCATTATCATTAATTATATAATGATAGAACTCTGGTTAACGTATTTGGGATAACACTCACTACAAGAAAACAGCGGTATTCTGACGGACATTCTGACGGAAAATGAAATCCTCGGAATTTCCCGAGGAATTTCCTCAGAATATACCGACGGAATTCCGAGGAAACATAAATCTGTCGGAATATTCCGAGGAAATTCCGACGAACTAGTGATCGATCGATGCGTTTTTGGACATAAATACATCGATCGATCCGTTTATAAAAAAACATTCGAGATTTTGAAACCCCAAACACTAGTTCCTCAGAATTTCCTCGGAATATTCCGAGGAAATTATAAGGAAGAAAAGGGTTTCCTCGGAATTTCCTCGGAATATTCCGACAGATTTATGTTTCCTCGGAATTCCGTCGGTATATTCCGAGGA
>NC_027750.1:25992852-25995287 GCF_000695525.1 Brassica oleracea var. oleracea
ATTTTGTATTTATAAAACATTTTTTTTATTTATAAAAACTATTTTATTATTTTTTGTATTTTAAATATGTTTTCTATTTCAATTTTATTTTTATATTTTCGAATTTCAATTTAAAAAAATAAATTTATAATTTTTTTTTTAATTTTGGAAATATTCCGAGGAAGTTTATCCCTCGGAATATTCCGACGACATCTTCCTCGGAATATTCCGAGAAATTTACGACGAACTTGTGGTCCTCGGAAATTCCGAGGAAATAGGGTTTCCTCGGAATTCCGTCGGAAATTTCCGAGGGATTTCCGAGGAAATTCCGAGGAAAGATGAATTTCCGAGGAGTTATTTCCGAGGACTTTTTTCGTCGGTATGTCGTCGGTATAGCGTTATTCCGACGACATACCGACGATTTTTTTCCTCAGTATGCCGATGTTTTATTGTAGTGACTGACCTCCTAGAGCACACAAAGAAAACGATCACGACGGCCATTTCTTTATGTATACGGGAGAAAAACTCCAACATTTAAGTTGGATAATATATCTAATCGTCATGAAAATGACCATCAAAAACCTTGTCTTTAAATATGTACGAATAATATTTGATTTCGTTGTAATTAGAGAGTTTAGAGACTGAATATTTCTGTGTGTATTATTAATGATCAATGGGGGTTCCTTTCTATAAAGATTACAAGATAAAGATAAATGGAAAGATTACATATCCTAATCCAACAGGAAATAGGAAAACTACTAAAACATAGAAAAGGAAAACATCCTAAGTTCTAAGTCAGCCAAGATTAGACGACTTAATACTAAGTCGTCCAAGACTAGCCGACCTAATACTAAGTCGGCCAAGAGTAGCCGACTCTCTCTCTCTCCCTTGGACGCGGCCGCGGCTGGGCCTGGTCGTGGCTGATGGGCCTTCTCTTCTTGTCTTGGTTAATGGCAATCCACTCCATGATTTATAACACTCCCCCTTGGATGCCATAACCATACAGGATTTGTGGTACGCTTCATGTTGCCTCATTAAAACCTTATCAGGAAAACTCAGTGGGACAAAACCATGATGAAGGAAAAAAAGTACAACACGCACTACTCCCCCTGATGTGAACCTCAGTGTAGGTTCTACATTCTACGCATCTTGGTGCGTGATATTTCATGTATGTATAGGATGAGAGTAATCGGCCAGTTTCATTACTGAACTGTAATTAGACCACTTCGACTTCTTAGGTCGTTTCTCATGTCCTTTGACATTGAGTGTCCCGGTAAAGCATGTGTGCTAAACAATGTGAACCATATTGTTCTCGGGGATCACTATTGGGTCTTTGCAAATCGTGTTTGTATGTGTCCATAATCTAGACGTGATCGTCTACTGCCAAATGGTTACCATTCGACCATGTTTCAATCTGGCCGATCCATGTCTGGATCATAGACCTTGTCTATATACATGTCCACTACTTGTCTCATGAGTGTTCAAGATCAATGATCATTGCTGTGAGTTTTATAATCTTTCATTATGGCTTTGTAGCCGAACATTCTCATGTATCTCACATGTGGACATCGATATTTCTTTGCTTTAAGCAGTACCATATCTATCTCGGACATTGTAGTCCTTTATCCATCTCTTGATGGTGTCTCATGACCTATGTTGCTGTGGATTATATCACACACTGAAATATATATTATTAGGTCATAGATCTCGGCTCTCACAAGTTTATGGGCTACAATACATTTGTATCTGGTTGATCTTTTGTCTCTACTAGCCCGTGATCAAGAAGAAGGGCCAGACGCCTTTTAGTCTTAAAAGCCGGAAGCGTCTAGTAGAATAGCCAGACGTTCTTTGCTGAAGAGTCGGGCGCCCTTAGACGGACAGAGTCGGACATCTTTAGTTTGAAGGGCCGGGGACGGACGCTTTTGGTCAGACACCCACATAGATTTATTCTATGCCTGCTAACCTCTTTTAGGTTTAGTATAATCACAAGGAATTTCAAATATATGGACTGTATTGGATTGTCTTTTATATAACTCCAAGATCAATGATCATGCTTGATCAATTTCTTTTACATACTATATGCAGCTGCTTTATGTTTCAGTCCATGAATCAGCTTAGGAACAAAGATGTTCTTTCATCTTATACAGTGATCCGTATGCTGCTTACTACATCATTTGTATCTAATATCTTTCTTATGACTAGACCATTTTCAATTTCGAAAAACTGTAGCAGCATCCACCACATAGGAGTTTATCTCCTTATAATATGTTCCTTTGATCTCTGTGAGTACCTTGTGTAACAAGCTATAATTGAATGCTGCTAGTTAGGAAAACATGAATACTCTTACATCATGTACATCTCTCACGGTTTCTTTACTTCTCACAAGATCCATATATTTCACTGGTTGATCAGATGGTGTTTCTGTATATGTATATGGCCAATACGCCCATCTCTCT
>NC_027750.1:25995529-25995865 GCF_000695525.1 Brassica oleracea var. oleracea
TATGTCTCTTCTAGGACATTCATTTGGTGCTAAGCTGGTTAGTCATTTTTCTTTTCAGGTCAGTGTCTGGCCTTTCAATTAGCTTCTCAATTAGATAGCTTTGTATAATCTTTCTTTGGACGTCTTAAATCCTAATGTATAGTCCGAGGATCTTTGCCAAGACAATGATGGTTAAAACCATTCGTACTTTTATCTTTTATCCAGCTTATAATCTTTCTCCTTTAATATTCGGATTCATTTGTTTCATGCAATCCGTACCTGGCCACTATTTGATCACCCATGTTTTGGCTCTCGGTCCTTTTGATTTCGTGGAGAAGATCTTATTCTTATATATTC
>NC_027750.1:25995930-25997027 GCF_000695525.1 Brassica oleracea var. oleracea
TGAGATGGGAATATCTATGCTCACTTATATGGCCTGATGCATATTATCATTCTTATACATGTCAATTCATAATGTCTCCAAGCTTATAGACTTTATAATCTTAGTCTTATAGATAATGGCTTACATGGCCGAACCTTTTATAGGTAATGGCTTCTTCGGCCGGTTATGGCCTTTGTGGCCTAGCCATGGTCTCTTCGGTCGAGTAATGGCCTTTTTGGTTTGGTCGTTTGTATCATGGCCTCTACGGCCGAGGAATGGTCCTGCCTCTACGGCCGAGGAATGGTCCTTATGGCCGAGTAATGACCGACCATATAACATGGTCTTAGACCATAGTGGTACACGAACTTGTAGTATTGATCATGGGTTTATCCTCTCTCCCCCTCATGACCATACTATAAGGTCGTGGTGCTTGGGACTATTAAGCCTAATGAGTTTCCTTTTGTGTACATGTTTCACAACATGAGATCTTTTACGGGATAACTCTGTGCCTTTTCAATCTTTGCATCAGGTTTAGACTTTAGGATGGCTAATCCTATCATGCCATATAGTGTAAAATTTCGTGGTGTTATCTCAATATGGTTACCACATCTCTTGCCTCTTTATCATACTGATCTGTAGCATAGTTTTGATCAGTAGAGATCATAGGTATAGTCTCGACCACTTTTTTTCAAGGTCTTTAGGCGTTTTTCTTCTTAAAATCTAAAAGGAACTTGTTTCCTTTCTTACCCATTGTTTCTACTTGGAAACCATACATTATAACTTCAATGGGTCACATGTTCTTTTGGGTGTGTATAATGTCCTTTAAGGCAATGCCTTAGCCATAGTTTCTTTACTATGCTTACTATACTCATTCATGATTTCTTACTTGGTTTTATGCCCTTTAGGCAACTCTTCAAAATCATTTATATGTTCAAGTAAGATCAGGCAAGACATAATGAAGTCAAAACAAACTTTTATTTATATATAAAAACGTGAATGCCTAATTAGGTTAAAGTAAAACACAAATCAAAGATTTAATAAAAATTATCATGTCGAGATCTTTCTTTAGTTAAATAGATAAGCCGGCATGTCCATCTATTGCATTGGACACGGCTGCC
>NC_027750.1:25997130-25997435 GCF_000695525.1 Brassica oleracea var. oleracea
TATGTTTTGACAACAAATCTTCTGGATGGAATGTGGAGTATGTCTTGAATAGACAATCATTATCTGTTACCTCTTCTCCACATAATCTCAGTTGGTACACGATTCTGGTCAAGGCAAAATGGTACTCGGCCACAGACCTAAAGTCTTGGTATCTGAGACTCATCCAATCGTGTCTGACCTTTGGTAATAACACAATAGTGTATCTGGACTTTAATTTTGTCCAAAGGTCACGAGGATTATTTATATGTATATACTAATTTCTCAGTTCCTCAGTGAGATGATGGCACATTATTGTAATGGCTCTT
>NC_027750.1:25998362-26017262 GCF_000695525.1 Brassica oleracea var. oleracea
GACGCGGACGCGAGCTGTCTTCTTCCTATCGGGTCTCGAGTCGAGACGGACGCTTGCAGTCTGGGTCGCGAGATGAGGCTGAGATGAACACGTGCAGTCGGGGTCGCGAGATGAGGCTGAGACGAACGCGTGCAGTCGGGGTCGCGTTGCCGAGAGCTATCGCGAGCTTGTTTCTTCTCGCGGACGGTTGCATTTGGTCGGGGATTTGGTCTGAGCTGGACGCAAGCTGAGCTGAGGCTGAGGACGTTGATCACAGACAGGGAACGTCTGAAGCTGAGCTTGATCGGAGTTTGCAAGCAAGAACGCAAGCAAGAACAATTTAGGGTTCTTCGGGATTAGGGTTCCAAAAGACCAAGACGGCGCCGCGTATTGTTTCTGCGAGTGTGGGCGCGTCTGAGATTGGAACAACAAACGGTTTGCGCCGATGGATTCGTCTCGTCAAGAGCTTCAAGATGATATGTGGTTTGTCGTCTGGTTCTTCAGGGTTTGATAGATAGATCGATTTTAAGTTGCGCCTGATTTAGGGTTTATGTGTGACGGATTTTAGGTTAGGTTTTGTCTCAGGGTTCTGGAGTCTATCGTGCTGATAACGTGTTGTAATTAGAGAGTTTAGAGACTAAATATTTTTGTGTGTATTATTAATGATCAATGGGGGTTCCTTTATATAAGGATTACAAGATAAAGATAAATGGAAAGATTACATATCCTAATCCAACAGAAAATAGGAAAACTACTAAAACATAGAAAATAAAAACATCCTAAGTTCTAAGTCAGCCAAGACTAGACGACTTAATACTAAGTCGTCCAAGACTAGCCAACCTAATACTAAGTCGGCCAAGAGTAGCCGACTCTCTCTCTCTCCCTTGGACGCGGCCGCGGCTGGGCCTGGTCGTGGCTGATGGCCCTTCTCTTCTTATCTTGGTTAATGGCAATCCACTCCATGATTTATAACAGATTTATCTTAGTTCCTTAATCATAATGACATTATTTTTGGTACATTCTAATTGATTTCTCTCAGTAGTCGTGTAGTTATAACTCTCAATAAGAAACTCTTCTTATTAATCACTTGAGGAAAATATGCTCAAAACCTCAAACCACAAAGCTCATAAAACTCACGCACAGCCAACACACACACGCATTGCTTATATATAAAACTCTTTAATCCTAAACTCATTAGTACTTATATTATTTTGGATAACTCCAAATCTAACTCGATTTGGATAACTTGTTACTCAAGTTACTTTCAGGTTTATCTCCAACATTCTCCTTTTTAAACTTGAATGCAACTTGAGTGACATCTTGAACCCCTATTAGCTCTCTCATCTTTTTATGCTTAAGCTTTCCAAGTGCTTTTGTCAAAATGTCAGCCTTTTGTTTATCTCCCGGTACATGCTGAACTTCAATCAAATCATTCTCAACACACTCACGGATGAAGTGGTATCGCCGATGTATATGTTTGCTGCGCCCATGAAATACTGGGTTCTTAGTAAGTGCCAAAGCCGACTTGTTGTCGACCAGAAGTACCACCCTTTCACGCGTTGCTCCAGTGATCTCTTCATACAAGTCTTGAAGCCAAATTGCATGCTTTGCTGCCTCTGTTGCAGCCATGAATTCAGCTTCGCAAGAGGATAATGCCACTGTCTCCTGTTTTTGGGAACACCATGTTATCGGACTGTCTTCGAGATAGAACACATGACCTGCAGTGCTACGGCCATCATCTTCATCGACAGCATGGGAGCTGTCGCTATAACCTTTAAGCTCGGCATTGCTCCCTCGCGTGAAGACCAATCCATACATCAAGGTTCCTTGCAGATACCTAAGAATTTGCTTTAGTGCTGCTCCATGTGATTCCTTAGGCTGTTGCATATATCGACTTAATACACCAATAGAGTATGAGAGATCCGGTCGTGTGTGGAGTAAGTATCTAAGGCATCCAATATGTCTTCTGTACTCCTTCTCATCGATGGTTTTCTCGTCGTTCCCCTTAGAGAGTCGCAGGCCAGGGTCCATTGGTGCATGGACTACATTGCAGTCATCCATCTTGGTCTCACTCAATATCTTCCTTGCGTATCTTTCCTGGTTCAGAGTGATTCCAAACTCGTTTTGACAGACCTAAATGCCGAGATAGTATGTTAGTTTTCCCAAGTCGCTCATCTCAAACTTGCTTGACATTCTCTTCTTGAAATCTTGTATCGCTTCCATGCTAGTACCAGTGACTAGAAGGTCATCCACATACACGGCTACAAGCATGAGTTGAGTCTTGTCTTGATTCCGATACAGAGCAGGTTCTTTAGAACACTTTATAAAACCAATTTGCTCGAGAACTTGGTTTAGTTTCTCATTCCACGCTCTTGGTGCTTGTTTCAGACCATAGAGTGTTTTGTTCAACTTATACACCTTATCCTCCTTTCCTTTAACCACATACCCTTCAGGCTGAGAAACATAAACTACCTCCTTGAGATCACCATGCAGAAAAGCGGTCTTCACATCCAAGTGATGTACTTGCCACCCTTTGGACGCTGCTAATGCTAGGATGAAATGAATGGTCTCAATACGAGCCACAAGAGCGAACACTTCCTCATAACCAATACCATGTCTCTGTATATATCCCTTCGCTACCAGTCTAGCTTTGAACTTGTTAATACTTCCATCAGAGTTTCTCTTCACCTTAAACACCCACTTTAAACCTATCGCCTTAGCACCACTAGGAAGATCCACAAGATCCCATGTCTTATTCTTCTCAATCGAAGTGATCTCATCATCACAAGCATCTCTCCAAACTTTCTCTTCTCTTGCTTCAACGTAACTCCATGGCTCATCGTTTAATAACATCAAGAGCTCTTCGCCGTCGAGCTCTACTAACAATATATAATCCTCCAGGTAACTTGGTCTCTTGCTTTCTCGATTAGATCTTCTCAAGATAACATGATCCGGTTCATCCTCATCAGCATCAACAGCAATGGTGTTGTCCAAGTTACTCGCATTAGTTTCCTCTAACGCATTATGTCCAATGCTCTCAACTTTAACTTCCTCGTTCATCCCTCTGTTTCCAAACTCGCCCAATGATACTTTAAACATTCCTGAATCATAATCTAGTTCTTTCTCCATAGACTTCCAACTCCAACCTTGATTTTCGTTGAATATGACGTCTCTGCTTACCACAATTTTACGGTTTGTAGGATCATAAAGTCTATAAGCCTTAGATCCAGGCTCAGTACCGAGATGCACCAGCTTCCGTGTTCTATCATCCAGTTTCCTGAGGTGACCGTGGTCTATCTTTGCATAACTTATGCATCTAAACACGCGTATATGTTCTACACTTGGCTTCTTCTTCTTAAAGACATGATACGACGTTTTATCCAACACTCTTGTGGCTACCCGATTTATAAGATATGTGGAGTGCCTCACAGCCTCCCCCCACAAGAAGTTTGGAATGGACATATGCTTTAGTATGCTTCTGGTCATTTCCATAAGTGGTCTGTTTCTCCTCTCGACAACTCCGTTTTGTTGAGGGGAGTAAGGAGCGGTAAGGTGTCTGTATATTCCTGTAGTTTCACAAAAACTCTCGGAACTCGTTTGAACAGAACTCGCCACCACGATCTGTTCTCAGCGTTTTGATCTTTGCTCCTGTTTCCCTTTCAACAATTTCCTTAAACTTCTTGAATTTATCAAACGCTTCTGCCTTGTCTTTGAGAATTATAGACCACATATAACGTGAGTGATCATCTATAAGCACGAAGATGTACCCCTTTTTTTTCGCCGGCTTTGAGGGGGTAATAGGTCCGCAGAGATCCCCATGGATAAGCTCTAGAACATGGCTTGCTCGGTATGATGTTGCCTTAGGGAAAGTGTGTCTTGCTTGCTCTAATACCAATTGTTGGGATTGTGAAATCCCATGTCCAACTCTATATTATCCGATTAGTACGATATTGTTCACTTTGGGTCTAATTGGCTGGTCTGCATGGATTTACTTTTGGGCTCATTTCCAAAAGGCCTCGTACTAATTAGAGTTGACATCTCTTTATATATTAGACATTATTTGTCTAATTCTCCAACGTGGGAGTTAGTTTTTTATCTCACATTCTCCCCCTCAAACTAAGGATCACATTCATCTTGTGTCCCACAACTGACTTCCAGGATCTTTTGACTTGATTTCTGCCACACACACCTCCCAGTCCTAACTCGATAGGTCTCGTTCATACTCGATAGGTCTCGTTCATACTCGAAGGGTATTTTGGTCTTCTTGCAGATTTCTTGTCAACCGCTCTGATACCAATTGTTGGGATTGTGAAATCTCATGTCCAACTCTATATTATCCGATTAGTACGATATTGTTCACTTTGGGTCTAATTGGCTGGTCTGCATGGATTTACTTTTGGGCTCATTTCCAAAAGGCCTCGTACTAATTAGAGTTGACATCTCTTTATATATTAGACATTATTTGTCTAATTCTCCAACGTGGGAGTTAGTTTTTTATCTCACAAGTCGTACATAATAAATTTTTAATACTAGCAGAGTATGTTTGACAATAAATCGGTTTAAGACAGTTATAAGCCATTGTTTTTGTGGTATGGTTTCTAATTTCAGTTCATACTAAGTCAATCGTAGACATCCGTTTTAAAAGTGCTGCAAATATTTATAAACTGGATGATTGTCCGCAACTTGTGTGGGCTAATATATATATATATATATATACGTAACAAATTTGTATTTTTATTTTAATATTTATTTTTTTATTTTTATATAAATTTAAATTTGTTAAATTAGACATATTTTAAATTAATATTATAATTATATAACTTCAATATTCATATCGTTCATCATTTTACCAATTAAGTTTTTTTTTTGTTTCATATTTTTATTTACGGAAAGTAAATTTTGAATTAAAAGATTTTCTATAGTAATAATCAAATTAAAAAATTTGGAGTTGTTATTAAACACTTGTTATACTTGTGGACTGATAATAACTGGAGTGACTTTGTAATCATTATAAACAGTCACAACTAACAAAACATCAGCAAAATAACAAAAGCAAATAAACATCATATATTCTTAATAATCTAGATTTTAAAGACCATGAGAAAAACAACAGATCTCAAAATATTACCTTTGTATTCTCTTGGATTATACTTATTTTATGTTTAAATCATAATATAATTCACTATTATAATCATAATCATAACAGTACTTTTATTCTTTCATTTACTATTTTAGTAACGTACTATTTTGATAATATTTTGATTTTGTGGACTAAAATAATCTATAAATATAAATTTATTTATATTAGTTAGGAATATGATTATTTAATATTCAAAAATATAAAATATTTAGCATATGTATATAATTTATATTTTACGATATATATTTCTATGATGCTTTAACTTTAATCTTAAATTTAATATTGTAATAATATATATTTAGATTAATATTATAATAAGAGTTAGAGAAACAAACTATAATATTAGTCATTAAAATCATAAACTAAATTAAAGATAAACCAATTATAATTTATTATTGTAATAATATGTATTTGGATCAATATTTTTAATAAGAATTAGAATACATGGCTATAATATTTGCCATTAAAATCATAAGCTAAATTTAAGATAAACCTAATTAAGATATTACTTAGAATTTTTTAATAATATTTATTGTTAATATGTAGTTATTGATTAATGACCCCAAATATCATGATAACGAGAATAAGAAAACATAGCTATAATAGTAGCCATTAAATTCATAAAATAAATATAAGATAAAAATGAATATGATATTATCAGTAAAATTTGTATATATATATTTTTATTAATTAACAACCCCAATTATCATGAGAAATATATTTAAATAATAATATATATAGATTGGTAGAATTAGTTAATATATATATTGATTAATTAATTATCCTAAATATCATGATCATATATATATATATATATATAATTTAAAATAATTAATATTTAGACTAATGATTTATCCTAAATTTATGGAGAAGATATATATATATATATATATATATATATATAAATTTAAATAATTATTATTTAGACTAATGATTTATCCCAAAATTATGGAGCAGATGACAAATCAGCAAATTCACTTTTCAATTAATAGTATAATAAATAAATTATGGAGAAGATATATATATATATATATATATATATATATATATATAATTTTAAATAATTATTGTTTAGACTAATAATTTATTCTAAAATTATGGAGAATATGACAAATCAACAAATTCATTTCTCAATTAATAGTATAGATAAAATTCGATAAGAAAATGGAATAAACAAAAATAAATTACTTTTTATAGTTATTTTTTTATAATAAGACATATGCCAGGATAATAAAGAATATCTATACCAATGGTCAATTATTTTGAGAAAATGCTCAATAACTCGCTGGCCTCTTTTGTTTTTCTCAAACTGGCCTACTTTGTTTAGTTTTTGTTTGCAAGTTGTAATAAAAAGAAAACTTAATGTTATTTTAATAATGTTGACTTACTTATTGTTCTATCTCTCTCTCCCCATTTCTCAAATAGCTTCGTCTCTCTCTCCCCAATTCGTCACATAGACAAACCAACCAATTCTTCACCCTCATCGCATTTCATCACACCACCAAAAAACGCTGGCTTCGGTAATGTCGTTCAATCAACTTCTCTTCCCATACTTTATCCTCTTTCTCTTTCTCTCCGACTTCGCGTACTCTCAAACATTACCAAAACAAGAAGGTATATCATATACAGTCAGTTATATGATTATAGGGTACATCTGTTTGAGTCAATGTATGATTATCTGTGATTTGAATTTTTTTCGCAGTGGATGCTTTAAGAGCCGTAGCGACGGCGTTGAAGAAGAGTAACTGGAAATTCAATGTCAATCCATGCGACACTTCTTCTGATGGTGGTTGGAGAAATCCTAACGCCGGCAAAGGATTTGAAGACGCCGTTACTTGTAACTGCTCCTCCACCGTTTGCCACGTCACCAGCATGTTCGTTCTTCCTCCCCCCTCTCTTTTTTTTTGGACAACGTTCGTTCTTCCTCCCTATATACAAAAATATAGTATATCTTATCTCCTTTTATACAATTTTCATTTCCATCATTATATTAAATTATTAACAATGAAGAAATCCAAAATATTATTGATAAACTTTTTAAAAAAAAATTAGACTTGGTCGAAGTAGTAGTTCTCCTATTAGGCAATTACTGGACTACCATCAAAGTGATTAAATTGTTAATTATTAACCAATTAACACAATTCAAGAGTATTTGCGACTCCTACCAACACTAAATCCTATAATTAGCTAAATACTAAAATCAACTGTGCTCGATTCTTCTAGTGAAAATGAAGACCATTATAGACTTATTTTAGGTATTTATCTAATTGCACGATCTATAGTGAGTTTAATTTTAAAAGATTTTAAAATTCATTTTCTAAAGCCCTATTAGGCTACTACTACCATCAAAGTAAATTAGTTGTCTGAATGTAGACAAATCTATGCGCTGTCGCTGTTGACCTTTTTAACGCGTCCGTGAGTCTAATTCTTTCTAATATGCTGTTTTAATGATAACTAGATTTTGATATAACTCTTTGTTAACTAATTTATTTCGTTATAAACATTTTTCGGTTTTCGTTCAACTCTAATTTTCTTTTATTGGGTTTCGATTTCAGTTTGGTTGTGGTTTTTTGTTTAGAAATATATGAACAATTTTGGTTATATATGAAGTTGAGTTTCGGTTAAAGTGATTGAATATTTTGATATTTTGTGTGGTATGGATATATAAAAATTTTGAATTTTTTGGTTCTGGTTACATTTATGTTTTAAATCATTTCAAATAATTGAGGTAAAATAAAAAAATCCTCATACCGTGAATCACCAATATAATAAAATGGGAGAAATATTTAGAAAATTATTTTATTTACATATCTATTTATTTAAGGTGTAAATAATATAGCAAAGAATAACAAATAATTTTAATAACATAAAGTTACTATATTCAGAAAAATGTTATAGTTTTTATTAAAAATATAATTTGTAATGTTTATATTATGAAAAAATTATAATGTCGATATTTTATATTTTCAAATATTTTAATTTGCTGAAAAAATTAAAATGAGACACACTATTACTTGATTTTAAAATCATATGCAAAAATGATTAAGTTGGGTCGCAAAAACCAATTCAACCAGAAAGCAAAGCAAACATATATCTTATTTTACCTTAATAGGTCCAAACCCACTGCCCTTACAAATCTAGTTTATTGTTTTGACCGACAAAATTAGGTTTATTATTGGAAAATTCAAAAAATTAATGGAAATATTTTGTAATTAATTAGAAAATTTGGGGCATAATCCCAAGAAGGATTCTTCATTAATGACATAGATGCTATTGAGCTGTAAACATAATGAGCCTATACTTTGCTAACTGTTTTTTAAAAGCTAGTATTTTTTTTTTCCTCTTAAAATCTTGCTGAAACAGAGTTCTCAAAGCACAAGACCTCCAAGGATCTCTTCCTAAAGAGTTCGCTGGACTTCCTTTTCTGCAAGAGATGTAAGAACCTGACTAGCAATATCTGCCGCCAGAACCAATATCTTTCATTAACTAACTTAACTGTCACATTCTTGCAGTGATCTATCTAGAAACTATCTCAACGGTTCCATTCCTCCCGAATGGGGAACCTTGCCACTTGTAAACATGTACGTATCTTTTTTCATCTAGACTTTACATAGATAGATATGTGTGTATGAATGTATAGATTTATTTGAGTAACTTTGTTGGATGATAAAATGCAGCTCACTGCTTGGAAACCGGATAAGTGGTCCAATCCCGAAAGAGATTGGAAACATTACAACTCTTACGAGCCTGTAAGTACACTTATTTGACATTTATGTATTCAACAATGTTTCAGACAATCATACATGGAATTAATTAATATATGATTCGGTTCTTTTTTTTTCTTGAACATCTTTTTAGTGTCTTGGAATTCAATCAGATCTCAGGGAAATTACCTCCAGAGCTCGGGAATCTACAGAAAATTGAAAGAATGTAAGAATCCATCTCCAAGTTCTCTGAAAAAGGTTACTTCTTCTAGAAGTTATTGGTATTTACAAAAGATGAGACTATGCAGTGATTGGCTCGGGTGTAGATGTAAAAAAGTTACTGTTAAAATTAAATGAAAATAATAAAAATGGAAAGATATTTTTACAACAATATTTTTTTCTCTTACCACTTACAAAATAATGGGTGTGATTGGTAAGAGCCGTGATTTCATTTTTTGGCTGTAGAAATATTGCTATGACATTTTTAGCTTTGGCTCTAGATTTTTAACTTTTAAATGTCTTTAAATTTGGACTGTAAGAATTTGTTTCTGCATAGCAATTATAAAGACATAAATTTAAAGAAGTGTTGTGGACTTAAAAAAAGGGCCGTGAGCTTTAAAAAAAATATAAATCAAGATTGATGTAGATTTATAAATGTGGGTATAATTGTGGATGTGGAGAGCAACTACAGCAATAGCTAATCGCACCCAATGTTTTAGGAAATAAGGTTGCTACAACCTTTTTTGAAATATCTTTAAAATCTAGATAAAACATTATTAGTAACTTTTATGTTTTCTCTTTGTAGACTTCTTAGCTCGAACTACTTGATCGGGGACATCCCAAGTACATTTTCAAAACTTACTACGTTAACTGATTTGTAAGTACTCATCTGCTTTTATTTGATCCCAGACAATGTGTTTTGCTGAAGATTCTGACCTATTACATTGATATTTTTTGCTTTATAGCCGTATAAGTGACAACCAGTTTATTGGAGTTATACCCGAGTTCATCGAGAACTGGACAGAACTTGGAAAACTGTAAGCAAGCAATCATTTTCTCTGATTTTTCATATCGGTATTGGTTACTTATAAAGTTGTAGAATGTTTATACTGCTGCATGTTGTTACAGGGTTATTCAAGCAAGTGGTTTAGTTGGAACGATTCCTAGTACCATTGGTCCTCTTGGAAAGTTAACAGACTTGTAAGTATAGTAACTTTTCGTGCCGGATTCATTGTTACTGTCAATGATATTTACTGTTTCCTTTTTCCAAATTCAAAACTTTTGTAGGAGAATCAGTGACTTGAATGGACCTGGTTCTCCATTTCCACCACTACAAAACATGACATCGCTGAAGACATTGTGAGTTTGAGCCTTAGAATAAACACATTCTGACATTCAGTAATGGTTTTTTCCCACTTTTGTTGAGCCTAACTTACATTTCCACTCGCTGTTTGTTTGCAGGATTCTTAGGAACTCCAATCTTACAGGAGAATTACCTTCTTATCTTGGATCAATCACAACGTTAAAGCTCTTGTTAGTAAACTCTTTTCTTCTTCTACAAGCACAAACTATGAACAATAGTTCAAACTGACATTGTGAAAGTTGTTATGCAGAGATCTTAGCTTTAACAAACTAAGTGGACCAATCCCAGCAACATATAGCGCTCTTTCGAATGTAGATAACATGTATGATGCTCTTCTTTCCCATTATTTCCCCCTCTTTCTTCATGGTTTGTTAACAGCTTAAGTTTTGTTTTTTGATCTTGCAGTTATTTTACAAGCAACATGTTAACTGGGGAAGTACCAAGTTGGATGGTAGACAAGGGAGACAAGATGTGAGTTTTTCTTTCTTTAACATTACATGTATACAACAAATTTCTTTGTCTTGATACAACTGGATAATTATATTGCAGTGATCTTACTTACAATAACTTCTCCAAAGATCCAAGAACTGCAGAATGTCAGAAGAATTCTGTGTATGAAGAACAATAAAAACTCAAGCTTCTTGTACCTTCAAATTCATTAAAAACATCTTACAGTTTCTTGATTCTATTTATATACAGGAATATGTTTTCAAGCACAAGCCCTTTAGTGGCAAATAACTAGTAAGCTCTTTTCTTCTTTTAATAACTTATCAAAGCTTTGGTTCTAACACCAAATTTGTTATGCTTTGATACAGCTCAAACGTTTCTTGTCTGAGTAACTACATATGTCCAAAGAGTAAGTCTTTGAAGCTATATAATTACATTAACCATATAGCTAAAAATATAGTAGTGCATCTGATTTATCTTTTGTTTATGTTGTCAGCTTTCTATGGCCTTCATATAAACTGTGGTGGTAATGAACTAACAATCAACGGGACTAAGTATGATGCTGATACATCAGATAGACCAATCTTCTATGACAGTAGAAACGGTTGGGTTTCTAGCAACACCGGGAACTTCCTAGATGATGATCGGTCTCCCAAAGAAGTAACCTTATGGACAAATACATCAGAGCTTAAGATAGCAGAACCTAGGCTTTATACACATGC
Organism: Brassica oleracea var. oleracea; assembly: GCF_000695525.1. Classification (NCBI taxonomy): domain Eukaryota; kingdom Viridiplantae; phylum Streptophyta; class Magnoliopsida; order Brassicales; family Brassicaceae; genus Brassica; species Brassica oleracea. The sequence continues at coordinate 26,009,718 of NC_027750.1, forward strand.
CCGTCTCTCGGCCATCTCCCTTACTTACTATGCATTGTGTCTTGGAGAAGGAAACTACACCGTTAATCTTCATTTCGCTGAAATTATGTTCAGTGACAATGAAACATATGGCAGTTTGGGAAGGCGGTTCTTTGACATATACGTTCAGGTAACTTACTTAAACTTGTCGAAACTGTTTTTCTTAACGATGATTTGTTATGATATTAGAGTTATGAGAAATATTACATAGACGACTCTATAATATTTGAAAAGATTGTGATTCTTATAGATATTGGCGTGTGTGGTAATGTGCAGGGTAGACTCGAGGTTAAGGATTTTGATATTGTGAATGAGGCAAAAGGTGTTGGAAGAGCTGTGGTTAAGAGTTTTCAAGTTATGATAACAAATGGGAAGTTGGAAATAAGATTGTTTTGGGCTGGTAAAGGAACTCAAGCTATTCCTTCAAGAGGTGTATATGGCTCTCTCATATCAGCTGTATCAGTAGATCCAAGTAAGCTTTGCTAAACTCAAAACTAACTTTTGTTTGAGTGTTGTTTTCCTTGTTGTTTGTCTCTTGATTTTATCTCCCATGATCTTTGTATAGATTTTATTCCACCAAAGGAGGCTGGCACTGGAACCGGAGTTGGAAGATCTATTGGCATAGTAGTTGGTGCTGTAGTCGCTTCCACGGTATTTCTTGTGCTATTAATCGGAGGTATTTTATGGTGGAGAGGCTACTTGAGACCCAAGAGTCAGATGGAGAAAGGTACTTATAAAGATTAAACATTTAACCATCCATTTTTAGTTGGAAGTGTATGTATCTTCCAAAACTAAACGGTGTTGCTTCACTTTCAGATTTCAAGAACTTGGATTTCCATATTAGTTCCTTCTCCTTGAAGCAAATCAAAGCTGCTACAGACAACTTTGATCCAGCAAACAAGATAGGAGAAGGTGGCTTTGGTCCTGTACACAAGGTTAGCATATAATGTTATTGACATTTTTATGAGAAAAAGGAATATGAACTAAAGGTTTGTCCATTGTATGAATATAGGGAAAGTTGACTGATGGAACCGTAATTGCGGTGAAGCAACTATCATCTAAATCAAAGCAAGGGAACAGAGAGTTCTTGAACGAGATTGGTATGATCTCCGCATTACAACATCCACATTTGGTTAAACTATATGGATGTTGCGTTGAAGGTGGCCAGCTCTTGCTAGTCTACGAGTACTTAGAAAACAACAGTCTCGCAAGAGCACTTTTCGGTCCTCAAGAGACTCAAATACGGCTAGATTGGCCAACGAGGCAGAATATTTGCGTCGGGATAGCAAGAGGATTAGCTTACCTCCACGAGGAATCAAGACTCAAGATTGTACACAGAGACATCAAAGCTACTAATGTCTTGCTGGACAAGGAACTAAACCCGAAGATTTCGGATTTCGGTCTTGCTAAGCTTGATGAACAGGAAAACACACACATGAGCACACGAGTCGCAGGAACATAGTGAGTCGTTTAACCACTCAATCACAAAGAAGGAAGTTTCAGCTTTGTTTAGATTTCTTGTGACGAAAGCAATCTGTTGGTTGTGCAGTGGATACATGGCTCCAGAGTATGCGATGAGAGGTCATTTGACAGATAAAGCAGACGTCTACAGCTTTGGCGTCGTGGCTCTTGAAATAGTTCATGGAAGAAGCAACACGAGCGCACAATCTAAGGCCGAGACCTTCTACCTCCTTGATTGGGTAAGTTATTTTTTGCCTCTTAAGATTTATGGGGTTTGAAACAATGAGTAAACATATATTTCTCAAAACTCATTTGGAGCAGAAAAAAATAATATATAGAAAAAAATAATATATACATATATATATGTTAACCGCTAATACTTTGGGACCATATAAGAATGTTTCATCTAGCTATACTCAGAACTGGTTTGGTTAAGCCCTAAACACATATTTGAACAAGAAGTCATGAATATGAATCTTGATTTCTTCCACAGGTACATGTTCTAAGGGAGCAAAACAAGCTGATGGAAGTAGTAGACCCGAGGCTTGGAACAGATTACAACAGAGAAGAAGCAATGACGATGATCCAGATTGGGATCCTCTGCACCAGTCAAGTTCCGTCGGACAGACCGTCTATGTCGACCGTGGTGAGTATGCTCGAAGGACACTCCACGGTGGATGTTGAGAAGCTTCTTGAAGCTTCGTTCAACAGAGGAAACGAGAAAGACGAAGAGAGCGTGAGAGCGATGAAGAAGCATTACGCGATGATAGGTGGAGAGGTGATGACGAATATGACTGATCAGACTACAACCACAGACGGACCATTCACGTCGTCTTCTACGTCCACGGCCAACGCCGGTGATCTTTACCCTGTTAAGCTTGATTCTGCTTATTGGAACTCAAGAGTTTGATCATGCATGGTTTATGTTTTTGCAAGAAACAAAATAAAAGTTAAATTACGGAGCAAGTAATTACGACTCTCTTTGTTTTGCTTTTTGTAAAGTTTTCTTTTAATGTTTGAATTACAATTATTTTATTTAAGACAATTTGAAGACTACGTTTCTTAAAACAGAATATGAGATATCTTAAGAGATTAAAAATGTCCAAAACAATTTATATGAAGTAATTATGAATTATGGAGTACGTAACTATGAATCTTTTTATTTTTGTTTATATAATGCTTTTGTATAATAAAATAAAATAAAAATATGGATTAAGTAATTATGAAATAGTTAACAAAAAAAGTAATTAGGAATCTTTTTTTTTTTGTAAAATCTCTTTATGTTTGAATTACGTTTATTTTTATGTAAGACAATTTGAAGGTTATTTCTTGAAATAGAATATGGGATATGTTAAGAGATTAAACAGGTCCAAAACAATTTAGATGAAGTAATGCGAGTGAAGACAAAATATTGTTGTTCTGTTAACATATTTTCTTGTTTTGCATTTGAAGTATGATTTGGCGTTTAGTCAAAACAAAAAGTATTATTTGGCGTTTAGTTTTATGAATAGAATCAGTGTTATGGTTTATAAATTTTTATACAAAAGTTAAAGTTAAATTTCAGTCGGCTTATTGGGACAATAGAGCTTAATATATGCCGTCTCTGATGTCTAGAGTCAATATGCATGTTGTTGTTTTCTTGTGATGAAAATGTTTTGTCATATTATTTATGATTTACGAGTGTTTTACACATATGCCTTATTTTACATGTTTTATCATGTTTTTTAATTTGCGAGTGGATACCCATAATTTGCAGTGTAAACTTTTTTTTTGGAAAAGGACAGTGTAAACTTTAGTTGGATAATTTATCATCAATGCACTATTGCACTTTGTCATTATTTCTTATTATCTTCTATAGTTCTTTCCCATAAAAAAAAAGTACAGAAAACAGAGGATTCCCATTTTTTTTTGATTTGGGACCATATATTAACAGGAAAAGGTGATCAATAATGTAATGTGCAGTGTATACTAAAAATAATGTCATGAGCAGTTTTATACTAAAAATAATATGAGATTACTTGGAAAAATAATATGAGATTACTTGGTATTAAAAGTAAAATAAGAGGACCTTGTCTCTTCTTTTTTGATACTTGATTTTCATCTGTACTGTGTTCTCTTTTTCTTGGAGATCGACTGTTCTTATTCATTTCAAATGCTCTTAGGTGAAATCCTGCATTACAGTTCTATGGACATCATAAAGATATTTAGTTTTGTTCATCAATTTCCGTAGGATCATATATTACGGAAAATAATGTCATGAGCAGTTTATAATAAAAATAATGTACAAGCAGATTTTTTAGCTAAGACTGCTAAATCCTTTCATAGGAAGTTACATTTTATTGGTTGTTCTATTCCGGTCTTGTTACCCAGTCCACCTCAAGTTTGAGTAATAGAATGGTCGTTTGCCTTAAAAAAAAAAAAAAAAAAGGTACCAGCACGCGGACAAATGAAAATAGTAGGCCGAAGAAAAATAGTAAATGAGGCCTTATGATATGATCAAACCCATTAAAGCTTTTAGCGACATGAAGTGAACAGTCCCACATCGTTCAGGCGAGGAAAAGAAGTTGTGTTTATATGGCAACAGAGTCACGATAAAATTGGAACGATACAGAAAAGATTAGCATGGTCCCTGCGCAAGGATGACACGTACAAATCGAGAAATGGTCTAATTTTTTTCCCAAATCAGTTTCTTCTTCCTCTGTTCTTCTGCTTTTTGAGTTTTAGGGTTTACTTCCTCTTTGTTCTTCCGGGTTTGGATTTTCGTAGACCTATGAATGAAAGTTTTGGGATTCAGATTTGCGCGAAATAGACAGTCTCCAGATTTTAACTTACGAGAGCCAATGCGTTTTTTTAACCAGTAATCCGGTACGGAATGTATTAAAAGAGACTCAGGTTAGGGTAAACCAACATAACTGATCTTGACACAAATCTAAATAAGATTATATAAATTTAAAATACATAAACAGTGTACACAAATCTAAATCAAATTAAATTTGTGTATTTAAATTTTATATAATATTATTTAGATTTGTGTACAATGTTTATTTGAAAATTTAAGTTTTGAATTTTAAGAAAAAAATTATAATCACTATTATATATATATTTTTAAATTTAAAATTAGATAACTATTTGAGAAATGTCATTTTAAAATTAGATTGAATAATTTATAAAATGTCATTTTAAGTTTGACTACATGTGTAAAAGTGTAAAACAAAACTTAAAGTATATAAATTATTGATGCGTGTTATATCTTGTAATAAATAAAATTTGTTAACAAAAATAAAATTTCCCTTAATATATACGCATAACAGTTAATTATATTTTAAATTTAATAACAAGCAAACCATAGAAAAATTGTAGCACATTGGTACTACATTTATATTATATCCGTCGGACCAATGTTTGATTGCAACAAGAGCAAAAATTTTAAAATTTCCTCAGTTATAAAATGACGTCGTTTTGTCCAATTTAACGGTTGACTAACGTAATGTTAGTCAAAGTAGATTTTACATACACGGTTTAGAGTTCAGGTCTACAATTCAAATTAGTTTTTAGTTTATGTCGTATTTAACACTTATCTTTTGTTTGAATATTAAAATGCACGACGTAAATAGTAGGAGTCGAAAAAACATTTTTTCCCACCCTCTAGATGCCTCAGCTGGGCAGACCAGGTAAGTAATGCCGTAAATGCCTTAAACTAAAATGAAAGATCCGAAGGAAAACTTGAATTTGATTTTTTTTTTTTTTTGTCAATGACAATATTCAGCATCTTATCAATTGTCTGAAAATCTTTTTAAATAAAATTTGATAAGACAATTGAATAAACAAAAATAAATTACCTTTTATAGTTATTTTGATGATTAAGACATCTAACCAATAGGCACTTATTTTGATGCTTAGAGCATCAGCACTGGGTAATTTCTCAACTTTAGTTTCTAGACAATATCGTAATAGTATTTTTAACACAATTTTAGTTTGAATTAAACTTAAATATTCAAAATTCAATGCCACCATTTATGTAAAGACACCTGTAGAACCAATCATTTTAGGAAAGTTTTTTCCTAAACGTACGTCTCTCTTTAAATTTACTTTCTCTTTCATAATTTTAACTTTTTTTTATATATTTTTCGGTTGAAAAATTTGGAAAGAATCCTCCACTAAAGATGCATTTAATAACTCGCTGACATATCCTTCATTTTCTCAACCCGGCTCACTCTGCTTAGTGAATAAAAAGAAAAATCATACAATAAGTAAAAGGTCAATATACTCTCCACGTCGGATCAGAAAATCGTCCAATAGGGCATGCTCTTTTCTCCGCGTCGGACATTGCTTGGGCTGGTATTTTTCTATCTGTCAAAATATAAGAAACATATGGATCAAGAGCCCAGATCAGAGAGAACCGGAGAATGACGACATCTCATCACTTCGCTCTTCGGTAACCCTAAAACGGCCAGCCGACGAATCTCTTCGACATTCTATCTCTTCGCCCTTTCCTCTTCTTCAACGGATCGATCAATCGTCACCGTATTCATGAGTGTGCAATGAATCCTCTGCAAATCTCATTAATGGTTTCGTTTCGTCTGTCTCCCTCTGAGATTCTATATAACCTTCGTATTTTCCCCACATTTTTTACACACAAACATCTCTCAGACCATGAATTCCAACAGCCAAACCCCTGTTTCCGGCGATCTTACCGCGAAGAAACCAAACGGAAAGGATGATGTCTCCTCCGCCGAGCCTGTCAGACGAGTCGGCGAAACCGGAGTTTCTCTCTCTACAACTGATTCCGGTGATGCAAAGTCGAAGAAACCAAACGTCAAGGCTGTTGTCTCCTCCGCCGATCCAGTCAATCGAGCCGGTCAAACCGGAGTCTCCCTCGCTACAACTGTCTCCGGCGATCCAAAGTCCAAAAAACCAAACGGCAAGGCCATTGTCTCCTCCTCTGATGAGATGATGTTCTTCAAAGATGTCAAGTTCGGACCACAAGAAGGTGAGATAAGGTTTCGGCTGATACATTTTTGGGAGGCTCGGAACGTACACACGATGGTTCTTATGGGTCTTGAGATGCTTCTGATTGACGGACAGGTTTATTCCGACCTTTTATGATTTTGTATCGGTTTTGCGTGGACGATCAAACACTCACATTCGTTTCTTTTGTTTTTTGTTATCGACAGGGTACTGTGATCCAAGGGTTCATCCCACCAAGCAGGATTAAGATCTATTTGCCACAAATGATCGCTGGTTCCATCTACAAGCTTATCAACTTCTATGGATCTAAAAGCAAAATTGTGTACCGAGTTGCTGAGCCAGACGTGATCATTGCTTTCTCATGGAATTCTGTACTCACTGTTCTCGGGAACGGTCCTGTTCAGTTTCCTGTGGATCAGTTCCGTTTCTATGGTTATGAAGAGTTTGAATGACAGTCTTGTGCTTGATGAGGTCGAGATAGCTTCTTCAAGGCGAATTCTGGTTCATGTTCAGACGCAAGAGTGAGTTCTTCTTAGTGTTTATGATCTATACGTGTATATATATATATGTGTGTGTGTGTGTGTGTGTGTTTTTTGCTTATAACATGAGTTTGTTTTGGTGCAGTGGTCCTATGATGAAGCTATACGTATGGGACAAAGACGCAACAGACTTCTGTGAGAAGTTTAAAGCGCTTGGAAAGCCTCCAACTGTTATTCTGGTGACAACGCTGAATCCAAAACGTGTTGGAGGTTAGTATTACCTGGATTTGGTTATGTTTTGTAGATGTTAGTAGGCTGCATGTGGAACATGATTTAGTCACAGTTTGTGTTAGATAAGACAGTTTTTATAGCTTGAATGTTTGATTAAATTATTATTGTTTGGTATGGAACTTTGCTTATATTGCAGGTGCTTTATCTCTGTCGTCTCTATCATCATCGCGTGTGTTTTTTGATATGGATGTTCAAGCAACCAGGGAATATCTGGCTTGGTACGTGTTCATTTGTTGATTTGGAACGTCTACTTGAATCTATCGAAAGTCATACTTTTTTTTTTTTTTAACATTTTCTCAGGTATGAATCGAACATGGATGTTGCTAAT
>NC_027750.1:26017611-26026185 GCF_000695525.1 Brassica oleracea var. oleracea
CAAGCTTTGTACTTCTCGGTGATGCTGGGTTTGATTTGACTGGAAAGAAAGCCTCGACATTGGTTGAGAGTTACTTTGAGGTAATTACAGACCTGTCTATCCTTCAGTTTTTGGGTTGTGTTCTTACAAGTGTTTACATTTATATTAGGCCAATGAAAGCGTTGGAGATGATCATGTAGTCCCTGTGCCACAAGCTCTGATTGATACCATTGGACATACTCGCACCTTCATTATCAAGATATCACAACACAATCTGGATGGCAAGACCCAAGCTTTGACTGTCACCAAGGTTCTCTCTCCTGAAGTTCCAGCACCTGAAGGCATCATAGAGGAAAACGTGGATGAGGTACCTGTTGAAGAAAGGGGTGAATCTACAGATGAGACTGTGAAAAGGAGCTCTGATGTGATTGAGTCGGGAGAGACCAAGCGTGCCAAATGTGGCTAATGGATTTTTAGTGCTGTTTTTTCCTTGTCTTAATAAAGGGTGTGCTTTGTTTCCTTCTTCTTTTGGACTTTGTTATTGCAGCGTTTGAACCTTGGTGTTTGTTAAAGACTATGCTTTGTTTTCTTCTTTTTTGCTTATTACCTATGTCGTGTTCCTTTGACTTATCTCAGATTTGTTGCATCTTTTGGTGTTTGATAGTGCTATTTTGTTTAACAATTCATCGTTTCACGTTGATATGATATTTTTAGTGTTGCTAAATCTTTTGTATTTTTTACTTATAGTGTGTTGTGAGGAGTTTCTCAGTCTCATCTGACTCCGGGAACAGTCCATGTGAATATAGTCAGAATAGAAAACTTATAAGAAGAGAACATAATCTGGTATGGTTATGTTAATAGAATTTCTGATAAGGTTGTGTCATAGGAAGCTAAGCGTCCTAAGTGTTGCTGATAATTTCTATTAGATATGTTGAAATCAGTTCATATAGTCTTCTCGGCATCTGATTGACTTTGATGATATTTGTTTTAGTCATATCAGAAGCAGCAAACGTAGCTAAAATATGTGTCAATCCTACATTAGATTATCTGAAGACTATGTTTTGTTTTATTTCAGACTTTGTTTTTTTTTCCTTTTTCTCTCTTAATAACTATTGATTTTATGGTTAACAATAGTATAACAATTTCTAAAAGGTTTGACCTATTGAAGTTATACTCACCATTGGCTCTCATTGGTCGAACTTTTTGGAAGTAATGCCGGAATTTCCTAATATAGGGAGACAATCTAAAGATTTTAATACTCTTATCGAATTCTCCCTTCCCTCAAGCCACCCCAAGTCTCTCTCATATGTCGTAATCATCTCAAGCCACCACAAACTCTCAAAGCCTCAACAATCTTATCTCCAATCTGTCTTTAACCACCACAATTTGGATTACATCGTTATCTTTCACATGTTATAGACATCTAATCCCTTGATCTTATTCATCCATCTTACAAATCTTTCAAATACACCACAAGCTTCACAGATCTGCAAATATTGAAGACTTATGTATCTCAAAGATAGCCAATAGTCTCAATTTATATGGATTGACACTTCTAGATTGACACATCTTACGTTTATAATCAAAGATCTAGATTGCATATTTTTATTTTCGTTTTTTCCTTATTTTAAAGATATAAATTTGTCTACTTTTCCATCTAGCAACCCTAATGGAAGCAAAGAAGAAGACAACACAGCTCAACCAGCCACAACAACCGCCACAACAAGTAGCGGTCACCATAGCTCAACCAGCCTCATCAATAAGCACTCAAGAAAGCTCAACATCAGGAGTAACTAATTTAGACAAGCTAACCAGAGCCGAGCTCAGAAGCTACAAATTGATATGCATTGAGTAACCGGAAGAAGACATCGACCCAGATTACATGCATTAATTATCTGAGGGAAATAGGTGCATACGACTCAGTTCAGCTACAGTCAGCACGAGGAAACGGCCGTGGTCGTAAGGGTCGACGCTAAAATATCTACCTGATCTTCCTAATGCTGTGATATTTGTATTACCATTGCTTCACCAGTGCTTTATTTGCTTCAGTATCTATTTTTTCTTGGTATGTTTTAATCTGATTCTCTATGTTTTATTTGCTTCATCATAAAAATTTTCTTTTCCTATATATGAGATTTGTGTGTCTCTCTAATAAAAATTACAATTTTAATCATTGTTCTTTACTTCGACTCTTAACTCTTCACCTCCAACTCTTTTCAACTACATGTATTCTTTGGATTCGTTCATATTCCTCATAAATTTGATGCTGTTGTAGTTCAATCCGAATCCGCCACTCAAACTTTGAAGCTCTCCGTTAAGGCTGGCTTACACGGCTGCTTCGATTTTGGGCGTTGGCATCTTGCAATTAAACATTCCATGTAGAACAATTGTTGCAGCAAATCAACCAATAAATGTTTACTGTGATTGTAACTTCAAACTTGACATCCTAGCACAAGAAAAAGTTAGACAAAAAGATGTCTCTCTTCCTTCCCATTATCCAAAATATAATACAGGACATAATCTTTTAAAATTTGATACTTAATTAATATAGATATACATGGCTTAACGCTTTAGGAAACTTAATACAATCATGGATATGCAATAATCGTTTACTTAGAACAAACCCTCAACCCATCTAATTTTGCTAAGACCTAGCTAAAGCCTCCCTCAGTGAAGAATTTTAGCTCCGATTCTTCCCTGATTAGCCACCAGGTATTGTTAAAGTAGATATTCATACAAGTAACGTTTCCAATATAAGTATATAATAAAAACTACTAGATAGTATATTGTGGTTGAAGCTTTATCTCATTAGTGCGAATGAGAGACTTATCAGGCTAGATTTTGAAACAATCTTTATATTTATAAGAGGCTTATGAGTTATTGTTACGTGTGTTCTAAGACAAACAAATACTCCTTTTAGAAATAGTGTGAAATAGCAGATCATATAGTCTTCTCAACGTTTTGATTTAGTCTGATAAAACAAATTGGGTGATCTAATATTCTGATATCGAATCAACTGACCTGGTAATCTGAACTTATTCCCATATGAATTATCTGTTTTCTCTTATTTTCTGAGAGGAAAGGAGTTGATAATGTCACCAACTTTTATAATTATCCCCCATATAAATTATCTGGTACCTCTTAATTTATCAGAGGAAAGGAGTCGCAATGCCACCAAAATTGGTCCGTATCTGTCGTATGTGGAGGACTTTTAATCACAAAAATAAAGACTATTGTTTGGGTGCATCATTTATTTGTATTGACATCAAGGTATATGGTATCTATATTACTATATCAAAAAAACGAAAATTCTAACAGTACTGTTTAATTATGTTATATATTATGATCAAAAGGGCGATACATACGAAGGAAAGCTTGATAAGACACTTTCCGAAAAACCTGTTCAGGTGCTGCAAGAGAACGAGATATATCAAATTCAGTATTTTTCACTCCTAGAAAACACTAGACGATACAGAATCACTGCTCAACAATACATTATTCACATCACTACGTCAACCAGGATTGAACCAATAAAGGAAGAAATCCCGACGATGCCTCCCAACTCATTCAGTCCCCTCTTATACAAACAGTTGTTCAGCATAGCCACTACTACCAACTACTTACCAGGTAAATTCAAACTTTTTAGGTTATTTCTTATACAAAATATGACATTCAATACAAGCATTATCTCAGATGTAGTTGGACAAGTTAGAATAATTCAAGGTAGCAATATAAAAAATCCGACGGCAACAACGGAAGTAGTTGTTGGTCTACTACTAGACAGGGACTTAGATACACATTATATCAAACCATTTAGTCAAAATTTAGTGAATGATACCTTTAAATATAGTCACATATATCTGCAGATTAAAAATGGTCCACTTGATGATATTAGACAGTGCGTCTGCTCTATTTAGAGACTTACATAGCATGACAGCCATGGAATACAAGTTGTACTCATTACAACCATCAACCCCAGGATATGCAAAGGTAATGACTATCAATTACTTAGGGTTAGATCTATAGAGTATTCAATTATTAAATACAATAGAGATTTTAGTTTCACGTCTTTTATATCCGGTTAATTGATTATTTGTTTAGTTAGAGGTCAACGCTATATTTTCCGTTTGAAAAGAACATGATAAACATATTAAACAAAAAAAGAATAGCATTGAGCCTGATCCGCATTGTCGATCTTTGCATTCTTACGTGCTTACAGGGAAACTGATACTCGCCTCAACACCGGCCACTCGCTTTTACTGTGATAGCACTATTGAAGTCATACAGCGTTTTATCCAGAGAAACAAAGTCACAAACTACTTGTGAAGGGGTCATCTAGCCTTCAGAGGGAATTCTTAAAAATAGTATTTCAAATTTTATGAATCAAATATTTACACAATCGTCATTTTCAGATCTTTTCACATGTTCTCATTGTTTTTTTGGTTATTATATATTACAACTACATGTTTAAACCTTTAAGTGCATTAGATCTTTTGTTTCTTTACAATATCACTTAGCTCCTCCGATCCTAGAATACTTGAGCCTATAAGTCAAAAATAGAAAATGGCCAAAAAAAAAGAAATATGTTGATGAGATGTTTGAACCCTGGTGTAAGCGTAAATATGAGAACTACTCTACCACCAGAATAAAGACACATTTTATTAACTATGCCCGACATTTATTCTATATTCTCAAGCAGAAGTTACTTGGAATTGTCAATAACGTCAAATCAGGATTTTGAGAGTTTCTTTTTCTTTTTAACGAGGGAAACTCGACAGTCTTCTTCCTTTTGCTATCTCTCTACTATCTTGATCATCGAAACCATCCGCCATGTCTGAAGAAAACCGTTCTCCTGCTTCTCGATCTAGACGTCGGAGGATCAGTGAGGTCGACCAGTCATACGGCAAGCAGTACCAATTCTGATCTCAGGTTCCGTTCCTTTCGTACGAGGATCGTCTCCAAAGCAGTCGATTTTTATTCTCAGATGCCGTCCCGTTCATCGGAGGATATTTTCGCCGTCATCATACCGAGGAAGCCGCTGTCGGGTATCGTTCTCTCTGTCTTCGGGGCTTTGTGGTTCAGGGTTCCTTAGATCATAAGAATCCTGTATTAGAAGATGTGTATAGGATTATCGATAGTATAGGATGGTCTTACACAGTGATGCTTGTACATCCATTCTGTCCTATGGTTGTGAGAGAGTTTATCTCAAACAAACCCTTCAACGATGAGGGTGCTCTTATTCGTGGATATGTGTTTCGGTTTACCCCTTCATTGATCAACCAATTGATGATGATCCTATCTGTCGAACACTCCTTCAAGTGGACAAACGTTGATCTGAGTCAAGCCATCACACACCTCACTGGAGGACAATGCTCTGGATGGACGGGTTTCAATCTTAATGCTCTGAATCCGTTCAAAGCTCTGTACCGTGTGTGTGAGTTGAACTGGCTTCCAGGCCCTGATTTTGATGCAATGCTCAAGAACCGCCTCCACCTTCTGTATGATGTTGCTAATCGCCACAAAATCGACTTTGGTCATCTTGTGTATGACCAAGTGATCGAGATGTGTCGCAAAACAGAGTGGGAAACAAATCTGTTTTTTCCAAACCTCATCTATCAGCTCTTGATGCTTCAAAAGGAGATTCCTTTGTTACCAGGCAACGAAGAACCTATTGGAAGAGGTCTTCCTATCTTTGGTTTGACAGGTGACACAAGTGGACCAAGGGGGCGTCGAAGGTTGAATTAGTTTAGCAGTTGATATATTGTTTTTTGTAAGGTTCATAACTCTTTCACGAGTGTGACTAAGATAGAATCTTTTTGTTAATCAACGTGTTTATGAATCCTTTATCAAACGGTTGTAGTCTCGATGATGGTTAAGTTTTTGTATGATGATATTGTCGAAATGAAAGGATGTTTTGTTATGGGGTTATTGTCTAAGTGGAAAATGTTATTACCAGTGATCTTTCTCAGTAATAGGTTCACTTCATTTTCATTCAACAGATACACAGCGTGTCTACATACTATAAGCAAAAGAAAAGAATGGAGATTGACGAAATAAAAATAAAAGAATATATTTTTGAAAGAGGTTCGAACCCTGGTTCAGGAACAAATGCGAGTGCTATTCTACCACTGAAGTAAAGACACATTTTGAAAATTTATGGACGACATATTAGATTATGATCGGCAGTCGGAAGTCATTGCATAACGTAAACTCACAAATCTTCTTAAGATACTTGATTAATGAAATTTATACGGACTCATTAAGAATGTCCATATCTACGAAAATCATACATCAAAAGAAGGAATGTGGAATAATTCTTTAAACCAGCATTACAATCTTCGAGTATCTCTTCAAACCCTCACCGAACACACATCATTCTCTTTGATATACTGAAGAAACATAAGTCGGCCATCTTTACAAGCCTATCCTCCATAAACTGTGTAAGATTAATACATTCATTACTCAACTTTTATTCAAGTTATTACATCTAACAAAGTGATAGTTTGTAGATTGCAAGGATTAGATTATCACCGGAATGTATTCCTCCCCCTCTAACCAACCCATAGAAGTCGCAGGTAAGTAAATAATCTCCTGCATCTTTCTCTGCAAAAAGAATAATATTTATGATGCGTCCAAATTTATATTCACTTCCTTTGATTGGTTGCCGATTCTTATTGTTTAAGATATTGGAATATACATTCATGACGAAACAAAGCTACCGTTCACACTACGCCGGCGCCAGTTTCCTATCAGATTGTGTTATGCAATGACAATCAACAAAAGTCAAGGCCAAAGTTCGAAAGAAGTCATATTATATCTGCCTAATCCGGTCTTCTCCCATGGCCAACTTTATGTCGCCCTCTCGCGTGTTACAAGCAAAGCGGGATCAACGATCATCAAAGGCGAAGATTCCCACCAACTGAAAGTGAAGAACATAGTCTACAGATAGATCTTCAAAGGCCTTCCACACAACAAAGGTATTTCGAACTAGAAATATGACTTCTCTTTTAACATTTTCCATACCTCTTCTGATAAAATATTTTACTCACATATTTATAATGACCAGCGTATCAACCCAACAAAGATACAATCAAATAAAGGACTGCCACTAAGATTCTACCCAGTTTTCCTAAGTAAGTATATTTTTATTTAAAAACATGGCTTGCTATGTACTTAGGTTTAAGTTAACTAACTTGGTCTTCGACAATTTCAGGCTACTTCTTTCACATGATCCACATCGCATCTTCTATTCTTCAAAAGATTTGCTTTCTTTCTTACTTTATTTATGTTGGCTTACGCTACCTTTTTTTTTACTATTACATGAACTCCATATTTACCGACTTTCCCATCATTTTAAAGAATACAATGCCCTTATTCCAAACCAAAACATTGAAACTTCTTATCAGAAAATAAACTGTAAACCAATTTTCCGCGCGTAGCACGGAGAGAGACTCTATTGCAATACTAAAAGTTAAATATAAGCCATGGAGATGTCCACGTAGGATAGGAAAATCAACCAATCAGAGAGTCCGAAGTTGCCACGTCATCTCATTTATTTTTTCGTAAAAAATGAAAAAACAATGCAAAGGAAAGGATTGAACCCGAGTTAGTATTACATAAATATAGGGCAGTTACCACTAAGCCATTAAAACTTTCTTGGACACATATATAAGAATCACTAAGTATGTAATCACAAACTCTTATATACAGTTACAATAATATGAATTCAACTTTCAACACTCCGATACTTTGTTTTGTAAAAAAAAAAAGTAAGTGACTAAGCTAATATATTCTTTGAAAGTGTGAGAACATTGACAAATATGAAAAAACATAGATTTTTGTTTTCGTGACAAAGTTAAGAATTTTGTAAAAGTAAGTTTAACATATAAATTTTCGTGACAAATATGAAAAAGCATAGATTTTTGTACAATTTAAAAAAAATAATTTTATTTTAAATTAAATTATTTAAAAAGTGTATTTTCATTAAAACAAAATAATAAATAAGTAAAAATGATTTGATGGTAATTTTTATGACATATATATATATATCAATTCTGTGAAAGAAATAGAAGCTTAACATGGAAAAAAATCTTAAATACAAAAAACTATAAAAATTAACAAAAGAAAACTAATAAAAATTAAACTATGATATCACATGAAAGCTTCTTAGACAATATTAATAAAATATTTAAGCGATAATTAGACAAATTTAATTTTTTTTTGTCAGCCAAAAGTTTATTATTAATTAGCATCAGTTATTTCAAGATGTTTAAGAAAGTATGGACCAAAAAATAGGATGGACATATGATATATGAACTATGAATAGTACTTTGTAAAGCTGACTTAGATAACATATCTGCACATCCATTTCCAGTCCTTTTTGATGCCTAATCAACAAAGAGATCGTATGAGATATTGTTTTGATATTCAGATTTTTTTCTTGACTGTTAAGAAGATTGATAACTGTAAAAATGTCTCCTTCGAATATGATATGTCTAAGTCCCCAACATGATTGTTTAAAAAGTAAATAATTTCATTTTTCTTATATTATATAATAAATATATATTATTTACTGATAATAAAAATATAGTTATT
>NC_027750.1:26026272-26050212 GCF_000695525.1 Brassica oleracea var. oleracea
TATTTTATATTCTTTAAATAATGTAATACAATATTATACATTATTTTCTTATAATTGAGAAATATATATATCAGTTAGACAAATTAAGCAATAATTAGACAAATTTGATTTTTTTTTGCCAGCCAAAAGTTTATTATTAATTAGCATTAATTATCTCAAGATGTTTAAGAAAGGATGGACAAAAAAATAGGATGGACATAAATATATGAATTATGAATAGTACTTTATAAAGCTGACTTAGATAACACATCTGCACATCCATTTACAGTCCTTTTTGATGCCTAAATTCAATTTCTTCAGAGCAGTTATTCCATAAAGAGATTGTATGAGATATTGTTTTGATATTCATATTTGTTTCTTGACTGTTAAGAAGATTGATAACTGTAAAAATGTCTCATTCGAATATGATATGTCTATAACCGAATCCCCAACATGAGACAAGTTTGTTTAAAAAGTAAATAATTTTATTTTTTTATATTATATAATAAAATATATTATTTACTGATAATAAAAATATAGTTATTCATCTATCACAAATATCTATGCAAATATGTGAATCAAGTATAACAATCAAACAACATAATGATTTCCACAAAGAAAATATTAAAAATATATTTATGTTATGTAGTCTTATTTTATATTCTTTAAATAATGTAATACAATATTATAAATTATTTTTTTAGAATTGAGAAATACATATAATATCTTATCCGCGCGTAACGCGGTTAAAAAATCTAGTACCAATAAAAATACAAAAACAAGTAATTAAATTGAAATAATATTTATTTGACAATAATCTAAGATAGCACTAAAAAAATTTTTATCACAAAATATATCTTAAAGAGCAAAATGACTATAATATAGTTCATTAAAGAATTAAATAAAAACATGTATCCCTATAATTAACTAATTTAAATTAAGGGTTTAAAATATAAAATATAAACTAATATTTTTAAATAATTTTGAAAATAATATTCAGATTTCTAAATAAAATTTCAAAAAATAGAAGTTTTTTCGAATAGTGAATATTTTTTTCAAAATTATTTTTATTATTTATTTAAATAATTATATCTCTATAATAAATGTGTAATTGTGATTCATCTTAAGGCAAACCTATTCTAAAAGAATAATGTACACGTGTGGAAAGGAGTGGGCGACTCTTTCAAGTCGGTTTTAAATACTAAGTAGATTTGACATTTAACAAGACTGCAAAATCCAAAGGTTAGTTGGTTTAAAGTCCTCTAGTTCCCGGGAGCAACTCCAAAATAATCATTAATCAGTACTTGCTTGGATAGCTGTATTAGCCATACCCAGCCCATTATCTTAACTCATGACAAGCCCACTGAAGTTAAGGTTGAAGCCCATAAGCAAGACACGACAAAACTCAGGCTGTTTTCTTCCTCTGGTCAAGCCGTAGACGCTCAACGTACAAGACGACAGCATGCGCAAGGCATGACCGCAATGGTCTCATTTCCAGCTCATCAAATCATCACCTCCAACAGATTCAATTGTCTTGACTCGTGTATTAGGGATTACTAAGCTTTGTATAAATAGGTGATGATGTTGTAGCATTGTCTTTAAGTTCAAAGCAATAAAATGTATTCAGTAAAGCTTTTCTCCTTCATTGTTCTTGTGTTTCTCAAGGTATCAGAGCTCAGCAAGTAAATTCTGAGCCATGGCCGAAGCACCAGATCAATTTTTTACTCCGTCTTTAAGTATCTCTCAATGCGTGACATTGAAACTTTCTTCCACAAACTACCTCCTGTGAAAAACACAGTTCGAGTCTTTTCTCTCCAGTTAGTCTCTTCTCGGGTTCATTAATGGATCCGCTCCTCGTCCTCCTCCAACAGTTGCAAAGCGAGATGGTGATGTCGTGACTGAAGAAGCAAATCCTGATTTCGTCAAATGGGTTCGTCGAGATCAACTTGTCATGGCTTGGTTGTTTGGTTCTCTATCTGAAGAAGCACTGCGTTCTGTCTATGGGCTCAACTCGGCTCAAGATGTCTGGTTCTGTTTGGGAAAGAAGTACAACTGCATCTCTGCTACTTGCAAACTTGATCTCCAGAGAAAGCTGCAAGGTATGTCAAAGAAAGACAAATCTATGACTGAATACCTTAATGATGTTAAGGGAGTTTGCGACCAGTTTATTCTATTGGTTGTCCTGTCTCTGCTCAAGAAATGATTTATGCTGCTTTGAATGGTTTGGGCCGTGAGTACGAGTCAATATGTACTGTCATAGAGCACTCTATGGACTCAGTGTTGGATGCAAGCTTTGAGGATGCTGTTTTCAAACTTGTTAACTTTGATGACAAGCTTAAAGCTCAAAGTGAAGCTGCTCCTACTCCTCATCTTGCTTTCCAAACTGGTTGTGGCTACTTTACCAGAGAGCGTGGTTATTACAGTAACAGAGGAAACAAAGATCGTGGTTCTGGCTCCTACTCTACTCGTGGTCGCGGTTTTCATCAGCAGTTCTCCAGCACCACTTCAGGCTCAAGACCCACTTGTCAGATCTGTAATCGTGTGGGTCACACTGTTGCTCGCTGCTACAATCGCTTTGATTAAGCTTTCCCAACTCCCGACAACCTTCACAATGCATTCGCTGCCATGAAACTGTCTGATCAATCTCAGTATACGGGTCAAGAATGGTATCCAGACTCGGGGGCGTCTGCTCATATCACAAATGACGGTTCTCAGTTGCAGTCTGCTCAACCATATCTTGGCAATGATCAGGTCATAGTCGGTAATGGTGACTATCTGCCAATTTCTCACATTGGTTCTATTCCTCTGCACACACCGAAAGGTATACTTCCTTTGGCTGATGTCTTAGTTTGTCCAGCCATTACCAAGTCCTTACTGTCTGTTTCTAAACTCACATCAGACTACCCATGTGAATTTACGTTTGATGATGAATGTGTATTGGTTAAGGACAAGGTGACAAAGCAGGTGATAACCCAAGGTCGACGGCATAAAGATCTCTATGTTCTGAAGGATATCCGGTTTCAGGCTTTCTATTCATCAAGACAGCAAGCTGCTTGTGAGAAGATTTGGCACCAGAGGTTGGGTCATGCTCATGCGGATATTCTTCGCCTTCTATCCAGCACTAAGTCTATCCTTTTAAATAAGTCAAGTGTTCAGTCTGTTTGTGATGCTAATCATTTTGGGAAAAGCTGTAAACTTCCCTTTCTTACATCTGAGTTTGTTTCTTCTCGTCCTTTGGAACGCATACATTGTGACTTGTGGGGTCCTAGCCCAGTGATTTCTAATCAAGGTTTCAAGTTCTATGTTATATTCATTGATCATCACACACGGTTCACTTGGTTCTATCCTTTAAAGACAAAATCTGATTTCTACTATGTGTTTGTGCGGTTTATACAACTTGTGGAGAATCAATTTGAGTGTCGCATACAACAGTTTCAGTGTGATGGTGGAAGGGAGTTTATCAGTAAGGAGTTTCTCACACTTTTGTCTCAAGCCGGCATTCAACAGAGAATCTCTTGTCCTCATACCCCTCAGCAAAACGGCTTGTCTGATCGCAAACATAGACACTTGACTGAGCTAGGCCTTACTATGATGTTTCATGCGCGTGTTCCACAGCAGTTTTGGGTCGATTTGTTGCCATCAACTGCTCTTCCTGACAACAAGAGTCCGTTTCAGTTGTTACATAACTCTGCTCCAGTGTATACCGCTTTAAGAGTTTTTGGCTGCAAGTGTTTTCCTTCTTTGCGACCCTACATGCAGAATAAGCTCGATCCCAAGTCTCTGGCATGGGTTTTGCTCGATTACAATAAGAAGTACAAGGGCTATCGTTGCTTCTACCCCCCTACAGGAAGGGTTTTCATCAGTCGCCATGTTCTATTCGATGAAAACTCCTTCCCTTTTGAAAACTTATACAGCAAGTTTCACACAGATACAAACTCCAATCTTCTCAATGCCTGGAGAGATGCTCATCTTGCTCCTCAAGTTGTCTCCTCTGATCAGGATTCTCCTCATGAAGAAGAGCTCCCTCCAGCTCCAGTGCCGCTTGTCCCCGCACCAGCCACTCCGGAGGCGGTTTCTCCTCCCGTATCTCCTGTTATGTCTGATCATCAACACTCTGATGATGAGGATCCACTACCAGAAGCTCCAATTGCCGAACCACCTCCTCTTCATCATATGACTACACGAGCTCGCGCAGGCATCATCAAACCGAACCCACGCTATGCATTAATCACAGTGAAAGTTGAGTTCACAGAATCAAAGTCACTCAAAGCTGCATTACAACATCCTGGTTGGAACAAAGCAATGGGCGTGGAGATGGATAGCATGTCAGAAACAGAAACCTTTGAGCTTGTTCCCCCGTCTGATGATCAGAATCCTTTGAGTTGTGGCTGGGTGCATAAAGTCAAGAGAAATGCTGATGGTTCTGTTCTAAAACTGAAGTCGAGACTTGTTGCCAGAGGCAATGAACAGGAAGAGGGGCTTGATTATATAGAGACATTTAGTTCAGTGGTTCGATCAGCAACCATTCGAACGGTTCTCCATGTAGCTGTAACAAAAAAGTGGTCATTAAAGCAGCTTGATGTGCAAAACGCATTTTTGCACGGTGACTTGAAGGAGCAGGTGTTTATGAAACAACCTCCTGGATTCGAGGACCCTGAGAAACTTGACTATGTTTGGCGTCTGAAGAAGGCCATCTACGGTCTCAAGCAGGCTCCACGTGCTTGGTTTGATAAGTTCAGCTCATTCCTTCTAGACTTTGCTTTTCAATGCAGTTTCCCTGATCCTTCTCTGTTCATTTAGGGCATCTCTAACCCTACTCAAAAACCCACTCCAAACTCCATTTTGCAGTAAAATCATCTCCAACCCCACTCCAAAATCCACTCCAAAATGGAGTAATAGATATGATTACTCCAAATATGGAGTAAACCAACTCATTACTCCAAAATGGAGTTGAACTTTTTTATTTATAAAATGGTCTTCCATATTTAAATATTTTCGTTTTTAATAAAATATTATTATACTATATATATTATAAAAATTACTGTTAATATTTCTTAATTATATAAATATCCATCTAGTGAACTATTTTATACAACAAAATATATATAATATAAAACATAAAAGACCATACATATAAAAAATAAAAGATAAGCACCATATAAAAGATATATAATATAAAACATAAAAGATCATACATACGAAAATAGACTATTTTGCAAATAGTATAAATGAAAGATGATATTACTAATTTTTTAATAACATAAAACATAATATATAAAAAATGTTATATTTTAGAGTAGGAAATGGAGTAATACATTGGAGCAAAACTCAACTTCATTTTGGAGTTACTCTATTTTGGAGTAGAAAATGGAGTAATACATTGGAGCAAAACTCGACTTCATTTTGGAGTTACTCTATTTTGGAGTAGAAAATGGAGTAATACATTGGAGATGCTCTTATCACCATGGTTCTGATGTCATCTACTTGTTGCTCTATGTTGATGACATGATCATTACTGGAAACAATAATGTTCTTCTTGACAAGCTCATTGATCAGTTGAATAGAGTGTTTCGTATGAAGGATTTGGGATCTATTCATTACTTTCTTGGTGTTCAAGTTCATCATCATGAAGACGGCTTGTTCCTTAATCAAGAAAAGTATGTCACTGATCTTCTCATCACAGCCGGAATGCAAGATTGTGCCCCTATGATCACTCTGTTGCCTCTCAAGCTTGATAAGGTCCCTGGCCAAGATAAACCATTCTCTGACCCCTCATACTTCCGGAGCCTAGCTGGTAAGCTTCAATACCTTACTCTCACCAGACCAGACATGCAGTTTGCTGTTAACTTCATCTGTCAGAAGATGCACATGCCTAGTCAATCCAATTTCGCTCTGCTCAAACGCATTCTTCGCTATGTCAAAGGCACTCTTGCAATGGGAATCGGGATAAACGCAAACACTGACTCCACTCTAATCTGTAACAGTGATAGTGATTGGGCAGGGTGCAAGGAAACAAGATGGTCTACTGGTGGATTGTGTACTCTTCTCGGCTCTAATGTCATCTCGTGGTCTGCCAAAAGGCATGATACAGTCTCCAAGCCTTCGACTGAGGCTGAATACCGTACTATGTCTGCTGCGGCTTCTGAGATTGTTTGGCTTCAGAATCTTCTTCGTGTCATGGGTCTCCAACAACAGAGAACTCCTCTTCTGCTGTGTGACAACCTCTCCGCCGTGTGTCTTGCAGAAAACCCGATGTTTCACAAACGCACCAAACACTTTGATGTTGACTTTCACTACGTCAGGTAGCGGGTTGCACTGAAGGCTCTTGAGGTAAAACACATTCCATCTCTCTGCAACTGGCTGATGTTCTTACTAAGCCTCTCTTTTCATCCGACCCCAATTTTGAGGGGGTGTATTAGCCATACTCAGCCCATTACCTTAACTCATGACAAGCTCACTGAAGTTAAGGTTGAAGCCCATAAACAAGACACGACAAAACTCAGGCTGTCTTCTTCCTCTGGTCAAGCCGTAGACGCTCAACGTACAGGACGACAGCATGCGCAAGGCATGACCGCAACGGTCTCATTTCCAGCTCATCAAATCATCACCTCCAACAGATTCAATTGTCTTGACTCGTGTATTAGGGCTTACTAAGCTTTGTATAAATAGGTGATGATGTTGTAGCGTTGTCTTTAAGTTGAAAGCAATAAAACATATTCAGTAAAGCTTTTCTCCTTCATTGTTCTTGTGTTTCTCAAGCTGTTCATAATCGATTAGCTATTGGGGAACGAATTCGCAAGTGGAATTCTACCGTGGACGTGAGTATTGTGTCAAACTCACATTAAAACCCGAGACCATCTGTTTTCTAGTTGTCCATATCCTCAACAAATATGGATGGGACTAACGAAGAAGCTACTTCAAACATGTTACACAACATACTGGTAAGACATATTGAATCAGTTAGTGGACACTAAAAGAAATGGCAACAACACTTTCCTGTTGCATCTAAAAGAATCAGTTAGTGGACACTAAAAGAAATCAGTTAGTGGACACTAAAAGAAATGTCACTCCATACCATTTGGAGGGAGCGAAATGGGAGGAAACACATGGAAGGCCTCATAATCTGAAAACCATACTGAGATTCATCGATAAAGGTATTAGGAATTGCATCTCGTCACTTAAAGAAGTTGACGGTTTGAAACAACTATGACAGCTTGGTTTACGCTGCGGGAGTAGGAAGTGCAGCATTATTTGCTATGTTTTAGAGTTAAAACTTAAGTTTTACGTTTTATCTTTCTAATTAAAACTCGAGAACAAATGGTGCAACTGAATTACAACTTTTTATAATTGAATGATGTGGAATGGTTGATTCTATTAATTTCATAGATTTTTCTACCATTTACTATAAATAGAATGGAATTGTATTCCATCAATTCCATAAATAATTAGATAAAATATAAAGAGAACTATTATAAACACAAATTTGTTTATGAATGAATGGAATAAAATCCATTATATTTTTTTGTTGTATTCCATTCTTATAATTCCATTTATTATTCCACTAATTCCATATTAGTTTATCAGTTATGGCCAAAATCACACATGTTATATAAGAAAGTTTTTTTAAATGAATAACTTAACATTTAAAAAATAAATTATTTAAATCATTTTTCTCATTGTATGTTCTTTTAGTCAAAAAAATATATTTTTTCACTCTTTTTGGAGATTCACCCTATTTATTAATAATGATGACTTACTTATCATCTTCTGTCTCTCTCCCCATTTCTCATATATCTTTGCGAGTCTCTCTTCCCTCACATGCATAGACAAACCAACCACTTCTTCACACTCATCGCATAACATCGCCGTGAATTTGACAATGTCGTTGAACCTACTTCTCTTCCCTTACTTCGTCCTCATCTCTCTCATCCTCTCCGGCTTCGCGTCCTCTCAGACATTACCCAAAGAAGAAGGTATCATACATATATAATCAGTTAATACGGTGGTTACGTTATATGTATCAGTGTACGATTTGGTAGTTATCTGTGATTTGAATTTTTTTGCAGTGGATGCTTTAAGAGCCCTAGCGACGGCGTTGAAGAAAAGTAGCTGGAATTTCAATGTCGATCCATGCGACCTCACATCATCTGACGGTGGTTGGAGAAATCTTAACGCCACCAGCAAACAATTTGCAGACACCGTTACTTGTAACTGCTCCTCCACCGTTTGCCATGTCACCAGCATGTTCGTTCCTCCCCTTCTCCCTTTATAAAGTTTTACATTTCCATCATTTTGTAAACCCTTTTTAAATAAAGCTAATACTTTCTTATTTTTTTCCTCTTGTAAATCTTGTTGAAACAGAGTTCTCAAGGCACAGAGCCTCCAAGGATTTCTTCCTAAAGAGTTTGCAGGACTTCCTTTTCTGCAAGAGATGTAAGAACCTGAATAGCAGCAAAATCATTTTTTTTGTTGTAAAAAGGCTTTCAAATTTAAAACAAAGGAACATACATTGTATGGTTTTTCAACCATAAAGTTTAAGGAATAGCAGCAAAATCATTACCACTGAAAAATTTCTCATTATTACAATATCTCCCACCACGACCATTATCTTTCATTAACTAACTTAACTGTCATGTTCTTCTTCTTTCTTTTGCAGTGATCTATCTAGAAACTATCTCAACGGTTCCATTCCTCCCGAATGGGGAACCCTGCCACTTGTAAACCTGTATGTATATCTTTTCATCTAGACTTTACATATGTGTACGTATATGTATGAATGTATATATTGATTAGATTAACTTTGTTGGATGATGAAATGCAGCTCACTGCTTGCAAACCGGATAAGCGGTTCCATACCGAAAGAGATTGGAAACATTACAACCCTTAAGACCCTGTGAGTACACTACTTTGATCTTTATGTCTTCAACAATGTTTCAGACAATATATACTTGGAAGTAATAATATATGCTTCGTTTTTTTTCTTTGTTTTCTTGAACATTTGGTTTTCTAGTACCTTGGAATCTAATCAGATCTCAGGGAACTTGCCTCCAGAGCTCGGGAACCTAAATAACATTGAAATAATGTAAGAATCTTTGTCCAAGTTCTCTAAAACAGGGTCATTTACTAATGATGAGACGATGTTTTTCTATTTGTAGCCTTCTTGGCACGAACTACTTGACTGGGGACATCCCAAGTACATTTTCCAAACTTACTACGTTGACTGATTTGTAAGTACTCCTCTGCTTTGCTTAGATCATAGACAATGTGTTTTGCTGATGATTCCGACATTTTTTATTACATTGTTTTCTTGCTTTATAGCCGTATAAGTGACAACCAGTTTACCGGAACTATACCAGATTTCATCCAGAACTGGACAGAACTTCAAAAACTGTAAGCAAGCAATCAGCATCTTTCTTTTTGCGTATTGGTATTGGTTACTTACTTATTAAGTTGTGGAATGTTAATATTGTTGCATGTTGTTATAGAACTATTCAAGCAAGTGGTTTAGTTGGACCGATTCCTAGTGCCATTGGTACTCTTGTGAAGTTAACAAACTTGTAAGTACACTTAACTTTGCGTGTGTGATTCAGTGTTACCGTCAATGATATTTACTGTTTCCTTTTTTCCAAATTTGAAACTTTTGTAGGAGAATCAGTGACTTGAACGGACCTAGTTCTCCATTTCCACCACTACAAAACATGACATTGATAACGACATTGTGAGTTTGATCTCTAATATAACAGTTTCTTCCCACCTTTTTGAGATTAACTTACATTTCCACTTGTTGTTTGTTTGCAGGATTCTTAGGAACTCCAATCTCACAGGAGAATTGCCTGATTATCTTGGATCAATGACAACATTAAAGCACTTGTTAGTAAACTCCTTTCTTCTTCTGGAATCAAATAAAACAGCCCAATAAAACATGAAAAGAATTCAAGCTGACATTGTGAGACTTGTTGTGCAGAGATCTTAGCTTTAACAAACTAAGTGGACCAATCCCAGAAACATATAGCGCTCTTTGGAATGTAGATTTCATGTATGATGCTCTTATTTCCCCTTTATTTCTTCGTTATTTGTATGTAAGCATAAGTTTTGTTCGCTGATCTCGCAGATATTTTACAAGTAACATGTTGAACGGGGAAGTACCAAGGTGGATGGTAGAAAGAGGAG
Source organism: Brassica oleracea var. oleracea (assembly GCF_000695525.1). NCBI lineage: Eukaryota > Viridiplantae > Streptophyta > Magnoliopsida > Brassicales > Brassicaceae > Brassica > Brassica oleracea. The sequence goes on from NC_027750.1 coordinate 26,036,422, forward strand.
ACAATATGTGAGTTTTTCTTCAACTATATATTTATACAACACAGTTCTTTGTAGTGACACATCATGATAATACATATTTCTTTTATATTGCAGTGATCTTACTTACAATAACTTCTCCAAAGATCAAACAACTAAAGAATGTTGGACGCGTAATGCGTATGAAGAACAATAAAACTCAAACTTCTTGTACCTTCAAATTCATTGAAAAAAATCTTACAGTTTCTTGATTCTTTTTATATACAGGAATATGTTTTCAAGCACAACCACAAGCCCTTTAGCGGCAAATAACTAGTAAGTTCTTTTTCTTCTTTTCATAACTTATAAAAGCTTTGGTTCTAACATCAAATATGTCATTTTTTGATACAGCTCAAACGTTGCTTGTATGAGTTGCTACATATGTCCTGAGAGTAAGTCATTGAAGCTATATAATTACATTAACCATATAGCTAAATATCTAGGAGTGCATCTGATTTATCTTTTGTTTTATGTTGTCAGCATTTTATGGCCTTCATATAAACTGTGGTGGTGATGAACTTACAGTCAACGGGACTATGTATGATTCGGATACATGGGAGAAACCATTCCGTGACGGTAGTCGAACCGGTTGGGTTTCTAGCAACACCGGGAACTTCTTGGATGATGAACGGGATCTCAAAGTACCAACCTTATGGACAAATACATCAGACCTTAAGACAGCAGAGCCTAGTCTTTACACACAGGCCCGTCTCTCGGCCATTTCCCTCACTTACTTAGCATTGTGTCTTGGAAACGGAAGCTATACAGTTAAACTTCATTTCGCTGAAACTATGTTCAGTGACAATGAAACCTATAGCAGTTTGGGGAGACGATTCTTTGACATATATGTTCAGGTAATGTTTTTTTAACACTGATTTATTATGATATAAAATTATGGGAAATGTTACATATAAAAGTCTATGATATTTGAAAATATTGTAATGCTTATAGATATTGGGGTGTGTGGTAATGTGCAGGGTAAACTTGTGGTTAAGGAATTTGATATTGTGAGTGAGGCAAAAGGTGCTGGAAGAGTTGTGGTTAAGAGTTTTCAAGTTATGATTACAAATGGGATGTTGGAAATAAGATTGTTTTGGGCTGGTAAAGGAACTCAAGCTATTCCTGTAAGAGGTTCATATGGCGTTTTCATATCAGCTGTATCGGTAGATCCAAGTAAGCTTTACTAAACCCCAAAACTAACCTTTTTGTTGTCGTTGTTGTTGTCTCTTGACTTTATCTCCCATGATATTGCTATAGATTTCAATGTTGGTGGAACCTCTATTGGCATAATAGTTGGTGCTGCAGTCGCTTCGCTGGTGTTTCTTGTGCTTCTAATCGTTGGTATTTTATGGTGGAGAGGTTGCTTTAGACCCAAGAGTCAGATGGAGAAAGGTATTTATAACGGCTTATACCTTTAACAATCCTTTTTGAGTTGAAAGTGTATGTATCTTCCAAAACCTAACGGTGTTTCTTCTTCACCTTTCAGATTTCAAGAACTTGGATTTCCAGATTAGTTCCTTCTCCTTGAAGCAAATCAAAGATGCTACAAACAACTTTGTTCCAACAAATAAGATAGGAGAAGGTGGCTTTGGTCCTGTACACAAGGTTAGCATCATAATGTAGTTGATATTATTATGATATAAAAAGAAAAGATGAGCTAAAGGTTTGTCCATTGTATGAATACAGGGAAAGCTAACTAATGGAACTTTAATCGCGGTGAAGCAGCTGTCGTCTAAATCAAACCAAGGGAACAGAGAGTTCTTGAACGAGATTGGTATGATCTCTGCTCTAGAGCATCCACATTTGGTTAAACTATACGGATGCTGCGTGGAAGGTGGCCAGCTCTTGCTAATCTACGAGTACTTAGTAAACAACAGTCTCGCAAGAGCACTTTTCGGTCCTCTAGAGACTCAAATACGACTAGACTGGCCGATAAGGCAGAAGATCTGCGTTGGAATAGCCAGAGGATTAGCTTACCTCCACGAGGAATCAAGACTCAAGATTGTACACAGAGACATCAAAGCTACTAATGTCTTGCTGGACAAGGAACTAAACCCGAAGATTTCAGATTTCGGTCTTGCTAAGCTTGATGAACAGGAAAATACACACATGAGCACAAGAGTCGCAGGAACCTAGTGAGTCGTTTAACCATTCAATCACAAAGAAGGAAGTTTCAGCTTTGTTTAGATTTCTTGTGACGAAAGCAATCTGTTGGTTGTGCAGTGGATACATGGCTCCAGAGTATGCGATGAGAGGTCATTTGACAGATAAAGCAGACGTCTACAGCTTTGGCGTCGTGGCTCTAGAGATCGTTCATGGAAGAGGCAACACGAGCGCACGTTCCAAAGCCGAGACCTTCTACCTTCTTGACTGGGTAAATTATCTTATTCACCTCTAAAACCCTAGACTAGGCATAAACACATTTATTGGAAATTGAAGAATTGGACTGAACTGGAAAAATGGAAAATTATCCAAATTTTTAATCAAAACCGTGAAAAAACTGATATTAAATAAGAAAAATGATTTTTTTTAATTTGAATTAACCAAAAAATTGAAACCGGGCCATGACCGAACTCGGCCCAAAATTATTTCGGATATTAACTGATTCCCAATTTTTTTATCTAATTTTTTTATCTGAACCGAACTGAATTTTCTAAATATCCGAACGGATCTTATATTTCTAGAACAAAAAAAAATCCAAAATAAACGGAACCGAACCAAATCGATACCCTAAGTGCACATACCTACCCTAAACACTAAAGACATGTCTGAACAAGAAGTCATGAACCTAAATCTTGATTTATTCCGCAGGTACACGTTCTAAGGGAGCAAAACATGCTGATGGAAGTAGTAGACCCGAGGCTTGGAACAGACTACAACAGAGAAGAAGCAATGAAGATGATCCAGATTGGTATCCTCTGCACCAGTCTAGTTCCGTCGGACAGACCGTCGATGTCGACGGTGGTGAGCATGCTCGAAGGACACTCCACGGTGGATGTTGAGGAGCTTCTTGAAACTTCGTTCAGTAGGGGAAATGAGAAAGACGAAGAGAGCGTGAGGGCGATGAAGAGGCATTTCGCGATGATAGGTGGACAGGAGACGACGAATGTGACTGAGCCTACTAGAACCAACGACGGACCATTCACTTCGTCGTCTTCGTCCACGGCCGACGCCGGTGATCTTTACCCTGTTAAGCTTGACTCTGCTTACTGGAACTCTAGAGTTTGATCATGGATTATGTTTTTGCAAGAAACAAAACAACAATTAAATTACGGGGGAAGTAATTATGACCCTCTTTTTTTTGTGCAAAATTATGACTCTCTTTGTTTTGCTTTTTGTACGTAAAGTTTTCTTTTAATGTTTGAATTACAATTGTTCTATTTAAGACAATCTGAAGACTACGTTTGTTGAAACAGAATATGAGATATCTTAAGAGATTAAACATGTCCAAAACGATTTATATGAAGTAATTATGAATTATGGAGTAAGTAACTATGAATCTTTTTATTTTGTGTTTTATATAATGCTTTTGTAAAATAAAATAAAAATATGGAGTCAGTAATTATGAAATAGTTTACAAAAAAAGAGTAATTATGAATTGAATCACGATTAGTTTTATGTAAGACAATTTGAAGGTTACATTTCTTGAAATTGAATATGAGATATATTGAGAGATTAAACAGGTCCAAAACAATTTAGATGATGTAATGCGAGGGAAGACAAAATATTGTTGTTCTGTTAACATCTTTTCTTGTTTTGCATTTGAAGTATGATTTGGCGATTAGTTTTATGAATAGAATCAATGTTGTGGTTTATAAACTTTTATACAAAAATCTACTCTATTAAAATAGAGTCATATTTAAAATTTGTCCTTGGTACACAATATTTGGTCCACTTAATACACTATTTATTACAATGGTTTAATTTGTCTATGTTCAAATAAAATCCTCCGCTTAATAGGCTAATATAACAAACTCGTATCGAAATTACATCACATTATGTGCCTAATATTAAAGTACTTATCTCAATGAATTAATAATCCACGTACATACATCGTTGGGAAAAACAGTACTACTCTCCATCAAGTGATGCCATATCACCAGTTTTTTTAATATATTTACCTTCCATGAATGTATATGTACAACAAATATATTATGATAATTTTATGATACATGATTTAGATTGATTCGGAAGTATAATTTAAATCTCACCACCCTTATACACTATTGTTTGTATATTACTTATGTTCTATATTAAAATTTTAAAGTAAATGATGGAAACCCAGTTCATTAGAAAAAAATGATTTCGATGGCAAGCGCAAACTATTCAACTAGACATAAAAAAAGCTTCGACAAGTTCTCTATGGGTCTTTCTTAAAAAAAAAAAAGTTTTATGTTGTACTCTTTTGTTCAGATGTTTTACGTGTTCTATGTGAGGATGATCAGTAAAAAAAATTAATATAGATGCTCAACATAGACAATTTTTCTATACATTTACAAAATGAAACAAATATCCACACGAATGTGCTGTGCGGATTAAACTCTAGTTAAAGTTAAAATTCAGTCGGCTTACTGGGAGAACAGAGCTTAATATGCCACCTCTGATGTCTAGAGAGTCATATGTATGTTGTTGTTTTCTTGTGATGAAAATGTCTAGTCATACTATTTATGATTTATGACTGTGTTACACATGATTTATTTTAAATGTTTTGTCATATTTTTTAATTTGTGGATTGACAGGTACTCACAATTCAAATTAGGATAATATGTATTTGTCCCTCAAAAAAATAGACTTGATCTTATCCCGCACGGTCGCACCCGCCTTTATAACTTTGTAAAATCAGTCGGTCCGCAATCATAATAGGTGGAGCCCGTAGATTTAGACTCAAATTTCCAGCTTTAACTGTAAAGTAAATATATATTTGAGGTAACCTACCACGTAAGCCTGAAACTTTTATCCGAGATTCGGATTCGATCCGAGATTCGATCCGAAAATCCGAATATCCGGAAGAGCCGAATCCGGATCCGGATAGTAAAATGTTGGATCCGTCGAAGCCGGATCCGGATCCGAATATTTTAAATTTTTTGTCTTTGATTTTTTAGTCCGGATATCCGGATCCGTAAATTTTATTAATAACTATTTCAAAAATAGTAATATCTATATATAAAAACTAATTTTATTTAATATATTTTCATTTTTATAATAGTGTATATAAATTTTATGTAAATTTTGTAATATTATACATAGGAAAAATTAAAAACATTATATAGATTTTTATTTTTAAATTATTGTTAATATTTTATATATATTGATATTATTTTTTATTTATTTTAAGGATCCAAATCCGGATCCGGATATCCGCCGGATATTATAATTTTTAGAAGGATATCCGAAAACCCCGGATCCGGATAAGGATAGTAAAATTATGGATCCGCCGGATAAGTATCCGGATCTGGATACCTTAGAATTACCCGGGTACCCAATCCGTTCCAACCCTACCACGTAGAAGAACTTACGAGCGCATTGGACTGTGCTTTTTTAAATGCTTGCCTAATAAAATAGTATATATTTGATGTTTTTTTTCTGAACTTATATATATTTGATGTTTACGATTGGTTGATATAAAAACAGAAACAAAACTCTACAGAATAGCAGATTATGCCCTGGTAAAAAATATTAATCACCATGCTATAAAATTATAAATTATGTATATATATACACAAAATATTTAGTATCTCTTTTCTTTTTAACTTACAAAATATTTAATATCAAGATATATCAAAGTTAATGGTTGAGATTGAGAATTTAACAAGAGACAATCAATCACTACCTAATATTTCCTAATTTGATAAAGTGTCAAAACTCCAATGGAGAATCACTTGTTTGATATGACAGACAAAGTGATAATCCGCGTCATGCGCGGAATGAGTGACCAAAAGAGATTTTTACTTTTAATCTACTGATATTAGAAATTTTAAAGTTATACACACAAATATTAGATCTAATGAAACATATAGTCTTGAAAAGCTTCAAATCGGAAACAAAGTTAAAGCCAGCCATGAGTTTGTTTGGGAGAATGTTTTGGTATAGAAATTCGAGAAGAAGAGTGTGATGTTTCGATGCATTGTAAACAACATATTTATATTAAAAACTAAACCGCAAGATGCGGATTAATAACATAAAATCAAATCGCTGTAGTTAAAGATAATATTACCTATTTAATTTCACATAAAATGCGATCCAAAACATTATTAAAACTTACCTTAAATTTAAAAACATAATCAAGCTTCCCTTTTATATGACAAATTGAATAAAATCAATAAAAGTAAGATTATTATTTGATTTCTAAAAATTCAATTCATAATCTAACTTCCTTATACAGGGTGAAATGATTACCTAGAAAACCAAACAGCTTTTTAAAGGCTAATTGGTTTAAATTATACCTCTTCCGTTTTTTAATATAAGTCGTTTTAGAATTGTGCACATAGATTAAGAAAATCTTTAATTTTTTTATATTTTCTAAACAAAAACATTATTAATTATTTACCTAACCACAAATCAACCAATAATAAAATAGAAGATATATTATCATTGGTCATATAACATTAAGTGTTAATAAATTTTACATAGAAAATCAAAAACGTCGTATAATTTGAAACATTAAAATTTCTCTAAAACGATTTATATTTAAAAAAAAACGAAGGGAATATAAAATAAAACATAATAGACCAATTCGTTTAACAAACATATTTTGATAGGAAAATTCGTTTAAAAGATATAATCTAAATTTGATAGATTTTTGAATACATTTTAAAATGCATATGTCGACTTTGTGTAAACTTTTTTTTTTTTTGAAAAAGGACAGTGTAAACTTTAGTTGAATATAATAATTTATCATCCATGCACTTTGTCGCTATTTCTTATTATCTTCTATAGTTCTTTCCCATAAAAAAGTATCTAAATCAGAGGATTCCCACTTTTTTAGATTTGGGATCATATAGTAACAGAAAAAAGTGATCATTAATGTAATGAGCAGTTTATACTAAAAATAATTTCATGAACAGTAAGTAATGAGCAAGCTGAAAAAAAATATAGTAGACCAAGAAAAATAGTAAATGAGGGCTTATGATATGAACAGACCCATTAAAGCTTTTAGCGACATGAAGTGAACAGTCCCACATTGTTCAGGCGAGGAAAAGAAGCTGTGTTTATATGGCGACAGAGTCACGAAAGCGATTGTCCCTTCGGGGACATCCGATAAAATTGGAACGATACAGAGAAGATTAGTATGGTCCCTGTGCAAGGATGACACGTACAAATCGAGAAATGGTCCAAATTTTTTTTGATTTTTTTTCAAATTGGGTTTCGTTTTTTGGGTTCCTGCGTTATGTTCTTCTGGTTTTCGATTTTAAGTTTTTTTCAGTAGTAAACTAGTAATTGAAACTTTTGTCCGAGTTCTGTTCGCTATTACAGTTCCCTTCTTTCAAGTTACGAGAGTCAATGCGTTTTTTTAACCAGTAATCCGGTACGGAATGTATTAAACGAGATTCCGGTTAGGTAAACCAACAGAACTTATCTTGACGAAACCCTCTAGCTGCTTCAGATGGACTGAGTACCTATACTCCTATAGTGTAAACCATGATATGAAGGAAAACTTGATTTACTGTTTGTCGATAACATTATTATCATTGTCAAAGATTTGTTTATTTGAAGAAGAAAACTTTTCTGTTTTACCAAAAAAAATTAATCTCTTTATGTGGAGCATAACAAAAATTAAATTCTAAATATTTTAACTATTAAAAGTTTTATTTATTATTAGGATAATTATCTTTATGTGTTAGGGTTTTTATGGTTTTCTTATCTACAGCCGTTTAGACTTAAGTTTGTATTTCAATTTATGATTTGATTAATAAAATTGAGAATTCCCTCTTTGTTTCTTGTTTTCGGTAAATCATTGGTTGATCTCAACGAATTTAAGAAGACATTGATCTTAGGTATTCTTAGACTAAATAAGATCTTTGTGATTATTCTAGTTTTTCGGGTATTCTCAGAATCGACGGATCTCTAATTCTATCATATAAAGCTTCCGCTACATCAGGTGGTATCAGATCCGGTGTTTTGGTTTCTTAATCAAAACTCGATTCTGGATCATGAAAACTTTATTCGTGGAAAAGGAAGTTGTCTTTTACATAGAAATCATTGGCGATCCAATATTCGATGTTTATGAAGATGAAGGTAAGATTCAAGACGAAGGCAATGAGTTTGAGGTTAAAGGGGTAGACAATTGGAGAGGTGATCTTCTTCTCCAAAAGATTCTCGTGAAAGGCAACTATTTGGAACTACACAACTCACGTGTTAAATTATGGTTCCAATTGGGCTTCGACAAAAGGTGGCCCAACAAGTGCTTTCACACATCATCGTGATAAGGAGGAGCGCATGGATATCAGCTTCATGATGATTACGTTGTTCACGGCGCAAGTTGACGTTGATGAAATATGTCACCATTGCTTACTTGTTTGGCAAGAATATTTTCATTGGATGCTCAGGAAGAGAAGAAACAAATTAATCGAAGACCACAATTAACATTCGAGGATGAATCTTCTCCAACCCGGAGAGAATGATGCAGAGAGAATATTTAAAAAAAATTTAAATATTTAAATTATTTAAAGTTTTATTTATTATTAGGATAATTATCTTTATGTGTTAGGGTTTTTATAGTTTTCTTATATACAGCCGTTTAGACTTAAGTTTGTATTTCAGTTTATGATTTGATTAATAAAATTGAGAGTTCTCTCTTTGTTCTTTGTTTTCGGTAGATCATTGGTGATCTCAACGAATTTAAGAAGACATTGATCTTAGACATTCTTAGACTAAATAAGATCTTTGTGATTATTCTAGTTTTCCGGGTATTCTCAGAAACAACGGATCTCTAGTACTGTCCTATAAAGCTTCTGCTACATCACCTGGACGAATCATTTCCATTGGATCTTCCTCAAATTTTGGCTTTGCGCGTAAAATTCATGTCAGACAAAGCTTTTTCTTCTTCAAAAATTGTCACATTTAAGCCAAAAAAAAGATTTCTATTTAGAACATCTCCAAAAAGAAATTTTATCTAAAACTCTATATTTGAAATTTAAAGATGTTTCTCTCTAAAACCAAAACTTCAAACTTAACTTCAAAATTATTCATATTTTATATTATGGTTCTTATATTTATGATAATTAATTTAAATTCATAAAACATTTACTAGCACAACAATATTAATTATTAAAATTTATATTAAAATACAAAATTTTAAATAGAAATAACATAATTAATATTAAATTTATGCAAAATACCATAATATTCCATAAAATTATTTATGTAATGCATATATGTTCATCCAGTGCATTTTGAAGTAAAAAAGACTATCGTTAATTTTAATTTGTAGATTACGAACTAAAAATTATTGAAATTAAGTGATATTAATACTTGTAAATACATTAGATTTGGAAAAAAAAAATGAAAGAGAAAAATAAAATACTGCTAAAAACTTAACTTCTACCGATGATATTAATACTCGTGAATACATTCGATCTGAACAAGAAAGAATCGTACGAAAAAAGACACAAAAAAAAAACAACCATCTTCGGTTACACAATTTTTTTTGAACAATATTTTGGAGGTTCCAGATCAAGTTTACCTGACTATTCGTATTGTTGTAATATTTAAATTTGTATAATAGGTATGTCTTCGTGTAATTTTTTAAAAACTTTTTTTGTTAAGTTTCTTTTGCATATTGTTGTTGTATAAATCTAGTTTTAAAATATTTTAAATCTTATTTTAAAGTTTTATTTTTATTTTATGTGTAAAACTTAAATTTATAAAAAAAATTGAAATATATATGAGATATAAACTTTTTAAAGATTAAAATGATAAACGAAAAAATATTAGAGAATCATAAATGTGATGTGTAATTGTAGGGACCAAAATACAGACAAAAATATGAAACTTTAAATTTGAAGTTTTGAAGTTTCTTTTTAGAAAACAAAAAATTTTATATCTGAAGTTGCAGAGTGTTTCTGGAGATTCTCTTACATAGTTTATAAACCGGAACCATGGATATAAGCTTTTAAGTTAGTCACTCGTTGACCAATGACTTGAAACTGATATGTTAGCAGAATTTCTTTCTTTTTGTTTTTCCTCTGGAGACTGACCGTTTCCTCTACCTGATCATGATTATTAGTTATACCACAGCTACTACGATGTGATTCTGTATGGAATAAACTGCAGTTTTGTCCGTCGTAATGAAATGGCAACATCGGACGCACTATAAACGTTGTTAGAGGCTTAGAGCTGATACTCCTCTTGCAAGTATTGGCCAGCCTCTCATCCATGTCACGAAGCGGGTACTGGGCCTTCGGGCTCAGGACATACCTTCCCGGGTGAAGTCGATCCGCTGCCTGACCGGATCCAGAGAATGATCCGCGAAGCGGAAAACCCTGGATTACCAAAAAAAAAAAAAAAAAAAAAGTATTGGCCAGCCTTCCTTCTCTGTCCAACTTAATAACGTTTTTGAGTTCTGAATCTTTCACATATTACACAATACAAAAAAATTTGTAATTTAAAATTGATTTCTCTCGATAGTCGTACGTACATAATGAATTTTTAGGTATAGCAGAGTGTTTAACAATAAATCTGTTTAAGAAACTAAGCAATTTTTTTTTGTATGGTTTCTAACATTCAGTTCATACTAAGTCAATCGTAGACACGCGTTTTAAAAATATACTGCAAACTTTAAATAAAATTCGATAAGACATCTGAATAAACAAAAATAAATTACTTTTCATAGTTATTTTTTTATAATTAAGACATCTAACCAATAGTCAATTATTTTGATGCTTAATAACTCGCTGCCATATCCTTTCTTTTTCTCACCTGGCCCACTTTTCTTCGTTTTTGTGAGTGAGTGAAAGTACCTATAAAAATACAAAAACAAGTAACTAAAATTGAAAAAAAAAAACTTATTTGAGAAATAATCTAAGATAGCACTAAAATATTTTTATCACAAAATAGATCTTAAAAAAATAACTATAATATATTTCATTAAATAATTAAAAGACATTTATAGATTAACTAATGTAAATCAAGGATTTAGATTTGAGGGAGAGATATGAGAAGGATCTATGATTTAATAATTAAGATATAGGATATAAAATATAAAATAATAATTTTAAAATATTTTTGAAAAATAATTTTTGGATTTTTAAATAAAATCTCAAAGAAAACAAAAAAGGTTTCGAATATTGATTTTTCCAAAAATATTTTTTATTATTGATTGAAATATTTATATAATAAATGTATATTGTGATTTATTTTTAATGAAATCTTTTTAAGACAACGATGTACAGTTGTGGAAAGGAGTGGGAAACTCTTTCAATCTGATTTTTAATAATATTTAGACTCTTTCTTTTTTTGAATAAAATGTTAAATTAGATTCAAAAGAAAAATATACTTTTTTTAAGCATGAGCCATTTTTCATGACTTATTTGATAACAAACTTATGAAATAGGAGAAAACCTCCAAAATAACTTCCAACTTTCAAAAAAAAAACCCAAAAAAAAAAACTTGAACTTGAATTTGAGCAATTTAAATCACCAATTGTTTTAATATTGGCCGATTTAATCTCACATTTATGTTGACTAGGTCATTTACACTACTCTAAAGTCAACCTTTAATTATCTTTAACCTCTGTTACATGTAATCCCATCGTTTGATACAATATTCTTCATCGAATCCCCAAATCGACAACACATCCTTCCACATAAAACACAGACCGAAGAAGAATGTTGTGAAGAAGCTAGTTTATCCAGAACGAGCTGAGAAGTTTGATCGTTTCCTCGTTGAGTCTTACGTAGATTATAACAAGATGGTCAAGTGGTGTCCACGGACTCAAGAAAATACTGGTCGTCCTTCTGAAGAACTGAAGTGGGGTGATTCGTGAGTTTAAAGAAGAGCTATTGTGTGTATTTCTTTGTTATTTATGGCCATGGTTTACGTTAATTTTGGTGTTTGGTAATGGTAAAGACAAGATGGTCATAAGTTTTTAGTGTGTTGTATAGACTTTGGGGCTTCGTGGCTTGATTGTGTAACTTTTTTTTAGCTATTATGACTTTGTCACTTTGCTTTGGCTATATTTAAGAAGAAAAGAATACATTTGAGTTGCTAAATGGTGCTTGTGGGAAATCACTTGCTTCTTTCCCTCAAGGTTGTTTTTGCTTTTGCTTTAGGTTCAAGACTTTTAAGACACTGCAGCGATTTGAATGGTTGTCTGTGTTGCAGGCTGTTTTTACTCAATTGCGTTAGGTGGGCTTAGGAGCTTTGAGTACCCTAAGAATAAGATCACTGCCATTCCTGCTTAAGAAGAAGAAATTTGGGGAGCCACATTCAAGCTGATTGATTGATTCTTTAGTTTCATTTTTTCAGCAACATTTTGAAGACTCATAACACAAACAATGGTGGTTGAAACAGGTGGAAGGAGCAGCGGTTTTTGTAGATTGAGAATGAGAAAGAATCAAAATCAATCTCTCTTAATCTTGAAACTCTAACAGTAAGAAAGAAATCATGATTTAAAGAAAACAAGAGGCTGTTCTATGAGTTCTTTAAAGCTATCGATCAATGGTTGGTGATGACGTGTTAGTGTCGTGTCTCTCTTTTGTCTTCTGTTTCTTTCTACATCCCGTGTATGTTTGTTCTGGTGTATTTAGCATCTTCGTCCCAATAAATTTAACTTATCTTTATTTCATAATCACAAGAATAATTGAGAAGAACAGTACTGAGACAAAAGTCATTAACACTTAAACGAAAACTTTTCTTTCAATTCAATTTCTTGGCTCACAAGAAACAACTATTGTTTCAAATAAGATAAATCCGACGCTGGTTTAGTTATAGTGCACCATTCTTTCAATTAGTTAAAGTTGCGTAGTTTAATCTTAACAGATGTTAAATGTATATTAACAGTTGACTATTGCTAAGTTAAAATGACTGAGTCAACATAAAAACAAGATTAAAATGACCAATATTTAAAAGCTGAAGATTTAAATTACTCATATACAAGTTCAAGTTTTTTTTTTGCTTTTTTTTTTAAAGTTTGAGGTTATTTTGGTGGTTTTCTCTATGAAATAGTTGCTAAACTAATTCACTGCTCCAATCCATACTTAAAACGTCGTCGTGAATCTCTTATCATAAGGAGAGTTCAACGACATTACCCTGTTCTTGACAAGTCTGTCGATGGTTCTGAAGAGTACTTCTGATGGTATCGAGGCATCTCCATGCTTCCTAGCGTTCCTTTCTCTCCATATTGCATTGACGGTAGTGTGCAGGACATAGCGGGTGAGGAAGAGTTCGACTCTGTCAAGCTTCTTCTGCGATACAATAGGCCTGGGCAAAATAACCGGAACCGAAGAACCGAACCGGAACCAAACCGAAATACCCGAAACCGGAACCGGACCAATACCCTCAAATATCCGAACGGTTCCTATATTTTTATATCCGAAATAACCGAACCTAACCGGAACCGAACCGAGAACCGAACGGGTACCCGAATATATAAAAATATTAATTATATATACATATAACATCATTAAATATATATTTTAAATTTAAAATTCTATTAAAAGTATCTGAAAATAGTTTATGATAACTAAATTATTATAAAGTATCCAAACTACCCGAAAGTATCTGAAAGTATCCGGATAGTTTTATCCGAAATATCCAAAGTAATCCAAAATATCCAAA
>NC_027750.1:26051452-26089286 GCF_000695525.1 Brassica oleracea var. oleracea
TTATTTGATATTTTACCTTAAATAACCGATATTTTATCCAAATTATCCGAACTACCCGAACTATCCGAACCCGAACCGGATCCAAATGAGAACCGAACTTTTTCCGGATATTTTCCGGTTCCTACATTTACTATCCGAACCGAACCGAACCCGAAACTATCCGAACCGAACCGAACCGAAAATAGGTCAAGTACTAAATGGATCCTCTAGCCCCTATCCGAACTACCCGAAACCCAAAATACCCGAACCGAACCGAACCGATACCCGAAATGCCCAGGCCTCATACAAAGATGACGATGTCGTTCCAGTTCGCTGAGAAGTGGCTTCCCATCAGGTTTCAAGATAATCTGCCCCGGACTGCCGCTGAGTACGGGCAAGAGAAGAAAAGGTGGTCGCGTGTCTCCATATGCTGGTGGCAGAGGACACAGCTTCCATCAATTGTCGTATTCCAGATAGCCATTCTTGCTCCTGTAGAGAGACGGTCATGCAAAGCTAACCAAGTACAGAACTGATATTTTGGTGTAGCGCAGCTGAATCAGAGGCAATTGTGCCATGGAACCGATGTTTTAGTCGTTCGTATATGATTCCTCGTAGTGCAAGATGGCTTGTAGCTGGATTGCTTTCCCTTCCATAGAAGCACATCTTCATTCTCTGTACGATTCAGAGAGATGAGATTGTGTTCAATTCTTTGCAGAGTCTGAGATCGATGTTGTCTCCTTCTTCTCCTCTTTGTACTATTTAGACTTTGCATTTAACAAGACTGCAAAATCAAAAGGTTAGTTGGTTTAAAGCCCTCTGGGAACGGGAGCAACTCCAAAATAATCAGTACTTGTTTGGATAGCTGTTCATAATCGATTAGCTATTGGGGAATGAATTCCCAACTGAAATTGTATTGTAGATGATACATGATTATTCTACCAGTCTCACGTTAAAACCCGAGACCGTCTGTTTTTCAGTTGTCCATGTACTCAACAAATATATATGGGATTAACGAAGAAGCTACTTCAAACATGCTACACAACATACTGTACTATGTCACCGGACGAAATGGCAACATCACTTTTATGTTACACTATGTCTTTCAAATCTCACTCCATACTATTTGGAAAGAGTGAAATGGAAGGAATTAAACACAAGGAAAGGGTTCATAATCCGGAAACTATACTGAGATTCATCGATAAAGGTATTAGGAATTGCATCTTGTCACTTAGAGGAAGTCCACGGTTTGAAACAACCATGACAGCTTGGTCTAAACAAAACTTGAGAACAAAGTCATAGTTATAAAAAAAAATGGATTGTGGAAGCACCGTAGCCTACTGGTTAAGGTTTAAAGGCTTCTACACCCAGGTCTAGGGTTCGAATCCCAGGCATGGATCTTCATATGACGGCTCAAGTGATGCAGTTAGGCGTAGGTCTTCATAAGGCATGTAGTATTGTCGGTTGTCGAATCGTCTATGTAATCTTTCTCATATCATAATTGTAATATCCTAATAAATCAGTGTTAAAAAAAATAATTGATACGAATAATTTAACATTTTTTCAAAAAAAAAAGAACATTTTTAATTATTCTTCTCATGGTATGTTCTCTTAGTCAAAAAGAAATATTTTTTAACTCTTTTTGGAGATTCGCCCTATTTATTAATAATGATGACTGACTTATCATCCTATGTCTCTCTCTTATCTCCCATTTCTCAAATATCTTTGCGAGTCTCTCTTCCCTCACATAGACAAATTAACCAACCACTTCTTCACACTCATAGCATAACATCGCCGTGAATCTAACAATGTTGTTGAACCGACTTATCTTCCCTTATTTCATCCTCGTCTCTCTCTTCCTCTCCTGCATCGCCTCCTCTCAAACACTACCCAAAGAAGAAGGTATCATACATATATAATCAGTTTATACGGTGGTTACGTTACATGTTTGAGTCAGTGTACGATTTGGTGGTTATCTGTGATTTGCATTTTTTTCGCAGTGGATGCTTTAAGAGCCGTAGCGACGGCGTTGAAGAAGAGTAACTGGAATTTCAATGTCGATCCATGCGACCTCACCTCATCTGATGGTGGTTGGAGAAACCCTAACGCCGGTAAATTATTTGAAGACAAAATTACTTGTAGCTGCACCTCTACCGTTTGCCACGTCACCAAGATGTTCGTTCCTCCCCTTCTCCCTTTATAAAATTTACATTTTCATCATTATATTAATTTTATTAACCGTGGAGAAATTCAAAATATTATTGATAATTTGTTTTTTAAATAGATTTGGTCGAAGTAGTAGTTCTCGTTTTTCAATGTCATGAATAAAGTAAAAAAAATAGATTATATTTTTATTTTATTTAAAATTAAAAATTAATAGTATTACAATAGATAGAATATACACAAAATATACAAATATAAAAATAAATAAAATAAATTGTCTTTGTGCATAATAACGTTTTGTAAGAAATCTTGCATATAAATTCAAATATATTGTGACAGATATTTTTGATTATTAAAATAATTAATTCGATAATATTTTTATAAGCTTAATATGTTAGTATTTTTATAATTAAAATATGAAGTCAACTAAAGTAATAAAATTACTAAAAATGAATAAGTGATTTTTTTATTTTGAATCATATACTTTTAGTCATAAGTTTTGTTAAATCATTTTTATGTTTTATACATATATAGATATATTTGGATATACTTTTCCAACACGTACCCACTTTCCAATTATTTGAAAAAACTCGCATCTACGCTTCTATACGATTCCGTTTCCACGTACCCGTTTTTGGATTCTATGGAACATAGGTTACTATTACCATGAAAGTACTTTAGTTTTCTGAATGTGACAAAGTCTATGCGCTGTCGCTGTTGACGCGTTTTGTTTAATCCGTGAATCTAATTCTAAAACTAATTACTTTCACACATGTTGCTTTGATCCAATGCTATTGGGCAGTAAACATAATGGGACTATATTTTGGTTACCTTTTAAGAAAAAAAGATCATACTTGCTTCTTTTTCCCTCTTATAAATCTTGTTGAAACAGAGTTCTCAAGGCACAAAGCCTCCAAGGATCTCTTCCTAAAGAGTTTGCAGGACTTCCTTTTCTGCAAGAGATGTAAGAACCTGAATAGCAGCAAAATCATTACCACTCAAAACTTTCTCATTATTACAATATCTCCCACCACGACCAGTATCTTTCAATAACTAACTTAACTGTCACATTCTTCTTATTTCTTTTGCAGTGATCTGTCTAGAAACTATCTCAACGGTTCTGTTCCTCCCGAATGGGGAACCTTGCCACTTATAAACATGTATGTATCTCTTTCATCTAGACTTTACATGTGTGTATATGTATAGATTGATTTGAGTAACTTTGTTGGATGATGAAATGCAGCACACTGCTTGCCAACCGGATAACCGGTCCAATCCCGAAAGAGATTGGAAACATTACAACCCTTCAGAACCTGTGAGTACACTTCTTTAATCCTTATGTCTTCAAAAATGTTTCAGACAATATATACTTGGAAGTAATAATAATATGATTCGTTTTTGTTTTTCTTTGTTTTCTTGAACATCTGGTTTTCTAGTATCTTGGAATCTAATCAGATCTCAGGGAACTTACCTCCAGAACTCGGGAATCTAAAGAACATTCAAAGAATGTAAGAATATTTGTCCAAGTTCTCTAAAATAGGTTCATTTACTAATGATGAGACTATGTTTTTCTATTTGTAGCCTTCTTGGCACGAACTACTTGACTGGGGACATCCCAAGTACATTTTCCAAACTTACTAAGTTGACTGAGTTGTAAGTACTCCTCTGCTTGCTTAGATCATAGCTCCTCTGCTTGCTTAGATCATAGACAATGTGTTTTGCTGATGATTCCGACATTTTTTATTAAATTGTTTTCTTGCTTTATAGCCGTATAAGTGACAACCAGTTTACCGGAACCATACCAGATTTCATCCAGAACTGGACAGAACTTACAAAACTGTAAGCAAGCAATCAGCATCTTTCGCCCTCTTTCGTTTTGCGTATTGGTATTGGTTACTTATATTAAGCTGTGGAATGTTAATATTATTGCATATTGTTATAGAACTATTCAAGCAAGTGGTTTAGTTGGACCGATTCCTAGTGGCATTGGTACTCTTTTGAAGTTAACAGACTTGTAAGTACACTAAACTTTGCATGTGGGATTCATTGTTACTGTCAAATGATATTTTACTATTTCCTTTTTTTTTTTTCCAAAATTGAAAATATTGTAGGAGAATCAGTGACTTGAATGGACCTAGTTCTCCATTTCCACCACTACAAAACATGACATCCATGCAGACATTGTGAGTTTAAGCCGTAAACTAAACACATTCAGTAATGGTTTCTTCCCACCTTCGTTGAGAGTTTAACTTACATTTTCCTTTGCAGGATTATTAGGAACTCCAATCTTACAGGAGAACTACCTGATTATCTTGTATCAATCACAACATTAAAGCTCTTGTTAGTAAACTCTTTTCTTCTTCTGCAAGCATATAATATGGAAAAAATAACTCAAGCTGACATTGTGAGACTCATTGTGCAGAGATCTTAGCTTTAACAAACTAAGTGGACCAATCCCAGCAACATATAAGGATCTTTGGAATGTAGATAATGTGTATGATGCTCTGCTGTCCTTTCTTCATGGTTTGTTGAAAGCTTTCTGAAAAGTTTTAAGTTTTGTTTTCTGATCTTTGCAGATATTTTACAAGTAACACGTTAAGTGGGGAAGTACCAAAATGGATGGTAGAAAATGCAGACAAGATGTGAGTTTTTTCTTCAATGATATAATGTTTACAACATAATCGTAATAATATTTTGTTTGGTTGTTTATATTGCAGTGATCTTACTTACAATAACTTCTCCAGAGATGCAACAACCTCACAATGTCACACGAGAGAAGCGTATGAAGAACAATAAAAAAACTCAAGCTTCTTGTGCCTTCAAATGCACTATAAATCTTACATTTTCTTGGCCCTTTTTATACACAGGAACTTGTTTTCAAGCACACGCCCTTTAGTGGCAAATAACTAGTAAGTTCTTTTTCCTCTTCTCATAAATTATAAAAGCTTTGGTTCTAACACCAAATTTGTTATGTATTGATACAGCTCAAACGTTTATTGTCGGAGTCCCTACATATGTCCTAAGAGTAAGTCTTTGAATCTATATAATTATATAAACCATATCGCTAAACATCTGATTTATCTTTTGTTTATGTTGTCAGCTTTGTATGGCCTTCATATAAACTGTGGTGGAGATGAACTAACAGTCAACGGGAATAAGTATGAAGCGGATAGATTGGATAGCACCTTCTATGACAGTAGAACCGGTTGGTTTTCTAGCAACACCGGGCACTTCTTGGATGATGAACGGTCTCCCAAAGTACCAACCATATGGACTAATACATCAGAGCTTAAGATAGCAGAGCCTAGTCTTTATACAGATGCCCGTCTGTCGGCCATTTCCCTCACTTACTATGCATTTTGTCTTGGAGATGGAAGCTATACAGTTAATCTTCATTTCGCTGAAATTATGTTCAGTGACAATGAAACATATAGCAGTTTGGGGAGACGATTCTTTGACATATATGTTCAGGTAATGTTTTCTTAACACTGATTTATTATAATGTTACAATGATGAGAAATATTACATATACGAGTCTATAATATTTTAAAATACTGTAATGCTTATAGATATTTGGGGTGTGTGTGGTAATGTGCAGGGTAAACTTGAGGTTAAGGATTTTGATATTGTGAGTGAGGCAAAAGGTGCTGGAAGAGCTGTGGTTAAGAGTTTTCGGGTCATGGTTACAAATGGGACGTTGGAGATAAGATTGTTTTGGGCTGGTAAAGGAACTCAAGCTATTCCTGTAAGAGGTTCATATGGCGCTCTCATATCAGCTGTATCAGTAGATCAAAGTAAGCTTTACTAAACCCAAAAAAAATAACTAACCTTTTTGTTGTCGTTGTTGTTGTCTCTTGACTTTATCTCCCATGATATTGCTATAGATTTCACTATTGGTAGAAACTGGGCCGTGGTTGGTGCTGCAGTCGCTTCGACAGTGTTTCTTGGGCTTTTAATCTGTGGTATTTTATGCTGGAGACGTTGCTTGAGACCCAAGAGTCAGATGGAGAAAGGTATTTATAACGACCTATACCTTTAACAATCGTTTTTGAGTTGAAAGTGTATGTATCTTCCAAAACCTAACGGTGTTTCTTCACCTTCAGATTTCAAGAACTTGGATTGCCTGGTTAGTTCCTTTTCCTTGAAGCAAATCAAAGTTGCTACAGACAACTTTAATCCAGCAAACAAGATAGGAGAAGGTGGCTTTGGTCCTGTACACAAGGTTAGCATCATAATGTTATTGACATTTTTATGAGAAAAAGGAATATGAACTAAAGGTTTGTCCATTGTATGAATTTAGGGAAAGTTGACTGATGGAACCTTAATCGCGGTGAAGCAACTATCATCTAAATCAAAGCAAGGGAACAGAGAGTTCTTGAACGAGATTGGTATGATCTCTGCCTTACAACATCCACATTTGGTTAAACTATATGGATGTTGCGTAGAAGGTGGCCAGCTCTTGCTAATCTACGAGTACTTAGTAAATAACAGTCTCGCAAGAGCACTTTTCGGTCCTCTAAAGACTCAAATAAGATTAGACTGGCCAATAAGGCAGAAGATTTGCGTTGGAATAGCCAGAGGATTAGCTTTTCTCCACGAGGAATCAAGACTCAAGATCGTGCACAGAGACATCAAAGCCGCTAATGTCTTGCTGGACAAGGAACTAAACCCGAAGATTTCGGATTTCGGTCTTGCTAAGCTTGATGAACAGGAAAACACACACATGAGCACACGAGTCGCAGGAACATAGTGAGTCGTTTAACCATTCAATCACAAAGAAGAAGTTTCAGCTTTGCTTAGATTTCTTGTCACCAAAGCAATCTTTTGTTGTGCAGTGGATACATGGCTCCAGAGTATGCAGTGAGAGGTCATTTGACAGATAAAGCAGACGTCTACAGCTTCGGCGTCGTGGCTCTAGAGATCGTTCATGGAAGAGGTAACACAAGCGCACGTTCCAAAGCCGAGACCTTCTACCTTCTTGACTGGGTAAATTATCTTATTCACCTCTTTAATACGAAAAAGATTATTTTTTTAATTTGAATTAACCGAAAAACTGAAATCGAGTCTGAACCGAACTCGACCCGAAATTATATCGGATAATAACTGATTCCCAAATTTTTTATCCGAACCGAACCGAAAATGAAACTAGTACGGATCTTATATTTCTAGAACAAAAAAAAATCCAAAATAAACGGAACCGAACCAAATCGATACCCTAAGTGCACATACCTACCCTAAACACTAAAGACATGTCTGAACAAGAAGTCATGAACCTAAATCTTGATTTATTCCGCAGGTACACGTTCTAAGGGAGCAAAACAGGCTGATGGAAGTAGTAGACCCGAGGCTTGGAACAGACTACAACAGAGAAGAAGCAATGAAGATGATCCAGATTGGTATCCTCTGCACCAGTCTAGTTCCGTCGGACAGACCGTCGATGTCGACGGTGGTGAGCATGCTCGAAGGACACTCCACGGTGGATGTTGAGGAAATTCTTGAAACTTCGTTCAGTAGGGGAAATGAGAAAGACGAAGAGAGCCCTGTTATTTTCTTAGGTTTTTTCTTGTTTTTGCTTACGAAGAAAATGATTTGTCGTCTATTCTATTAAAACTTCAACAAAATAATATTTGACTATTTTTAATTAGATCCTTCCAGATTGTCTTTTTTTTTTACTAATTCTAACAAGTTTATTTATTGTTTTTATTTAAATGTTTAACTACATCTTTTATTTTCTTTTTCACTTTTGCAAACTACTTCATTAATTGTATTTATCATAATAATTTGATTTCATTTATTTTACGTATTAACCATAATAATTTTAAGTATTTAAATAAAATTTTTCCACTAGCGACAATAATTGAAACCGGTTAACAAAATTGTTTTTATTTGTTTACGTAATCAGTTAGACATGGACATTCATGTATACGTTCGGATACAGATAATTTTTATGGGGATTGAATTTTTAGATTTTAAAATTAAACTATGTTCAGGTATTATAAATTTTTGGACATGGTTCAAGTTGGTTTCTTCCGGGTCCGGGTAAATTTGTAGGAACCTAAAAATATCTAAATAACATATATGTTTAAAAATAGCACTAAACAATTTATAAAAAATAAAAATCAAATCCGCACGGACGTGCGTGTCAAATTCTAGTACTATTTATCATTTATGACTGTGTTACACATGATTTATTTTAAAAATATTTTACACTTTCGTTAAGATTATTAATTTAGTATCTCTACACAAAGAATATAAAAGTTGTGACTCAATTTTATATTTTTTTAATACCATCATCATTTTAAAAGCAAAATTTTACACTTTCTCCGTGTAACCGTAGAAAATTTTTTATTTCAATGATTTGACTAATGCTTCATTAAAATTTATATACCAGAAATTTATGATTGTATTTCATAATTCGGTCTGAGATGATGCAGTTATACATATATTTCATATCATAAATAGAATTAGTGGTTATAGAATTATCTATGAAATATTTTATAAATTTAATATCATAATAAATCAATGTTAAAAACATGTAACCACTAATATTAATCACACACACATATCTTTGGCATTATTGTGTAATCCTAAAGTGTGATTGTCTTATTCAACTATTTTTCAGTAATTTTAATATGTTTCATGATTCATTTAATAAAAGTTATTTGGCTTAATTACTAACCGTAACGATAAATTTGGATTAACTAAGTCAAAATCTTTTTTTTTTGGTAAATCTTATCGGTTGATCCGATCGGTTCCGGAAGAAACACACTTAGTGTTACAGAGTGGACTAACTCGAAAATGTATTACATTGCCTGATCCAAGTTTGTAATACCTTTCGACTAATGTCAGAGGTATACCAATCATCTGTTACAGCTCATGTAATCACTTTGGCTCCAAACTGACCAAATAGTGATAATTTAGTTCCTAGAGGGAATCAAACCATAACTAATATGGATATACACCAAACCCCAATAAATTGCCACTATACTACCACCACCACTTGGTTATTTGGTGAAGACATAATCTATTGTTGTTTCAACATCTGTTTCTCTTGACAAATGATTGGTTTGTGTTTGCTTAATCTATGATCAATCTGTACTGTCGTTTAGGAAACTACCCTATACAATATTTCAACTAAACTTAATGGAATAATCAAATATCAATTAATATGTCCACAAGTTTTTTCACGGGGTAGCACCGGCAAATGTAAAGAATTTTAAACAAAACACAAAAGAAACATCTGCACAAAATTTTAGTTTATGGTGCAAACAAGCCGACTTATTCGGGGAAAGAAAGGAAGTTAATTTTAGTGTTTGTATAAAATTTAATGACTATGTAATTATGTTACTGTACTTCTAAAATAAAAATCAGAAAACTATTAATAGTAGTAAATCACGTTATTAAATATACACAAAGAAATGCTGAGATTTGATTTCAAAGTTTCCTACCAAAGCAAATACGACTCAAAATAAATAACAACAGATTTCTCTTTTAATATGACAAGTTATATATATGTATAATATATATCTATAGATGCGTGAGTGTATAAAACCCCAAGTGCGTATTTGAATCTCTCTCTACCCCTTCTGTGTTGAGATGGGTTTAAAGGATAACGCCATTTCTTATGGCTCTACATTAGTGTTATCGCTTCTTCTTCTTCCTCTTCTTCACGAAACAGAGGGATGTGATATGTTCACGGGACGGTGGGTGAAGGACGCTTCCTATCCACTCTACGATCCCTCCACGTGTCCTTTTATACGACGCGAGTTCGCTTGCAAGAAAAATGGACGGCCGGATCTCGATTACCCCACCTTCCGATGGCAACCTCAGGACTGCAAATTAGCAAGGTATCATCAATTACTAAGAGTAATTAGTATTACTTTCATCTTTTTGTTTCTTTATTTATTTAGTTTCTTGTTTCAAGATATATTGAATCAAGGTATCATTATGAAATATTATAACATCGCACAGCCAACAAGTTTCTTATTCTTGCTTTTTTAATTCTAGATTTATCTTTTAAATTTTTTTTGTCAACAGGTTTATCTTTCAATTGATTCACCAGTTTTTATTTGTTGAAAGTATATTACATAAATAAATGAAGGAAAAATATATAAAAGAGTATATACATTTTGTCGGTTCAAAATTTGATATACCAAAGTGGGCAGAAATCTTGATTTGATTATATACTTTATAAGAAAACTGGAAAACATTTACAGATTGTATAATACCTTTTTGCGAAGCGATTTTGAGTGAACAAAACCAATAGCAAAAGAGAATGCTATTTTTATATTTGTTTTGCCATAATTGAATGTGTGTTTGGGAATCTCTAAAATGCTCTTTTGTCACAATATGCCAACTGGTGGGTTTGTCGTGAGTAACACGCGCCACCAGTGGGATTACGACACTCATGTGGGGACACTAAAGCTTTTGACGATTTTGCCCTTCTGCTCCTTTTTTAACGTTGATTTTCGTTGTTTCGTTGTGTAGGTTCAATGGAGTGGAGTTTTTGGAGAAAAACAAAGGGAAGAAGATAATGTTTGTTGGTGATTCTCTTAGCCTGAATCAATGGCAATCTTTAACATGTATGCTTCACTCTTCCGTTTCCAATTCTCCCTATAACCTAAGCACACAAGGCACTATCTCAACCTTCACATTCCAGGTAAAAATAATCAATTCTACACTTTTTTGGTTAAGTATAATGTCTCTAGGATAAAAAACCGAACTAAATCAGAAACGGTTAATGTTTACAGGAGTATGGAGTGGAATTGAAGCTGGATAGGAATGTGTATTTGGTAGATATAGTGAGGGAGAAGATTGGGAGAGTGTTGAAGCTTGATTCTATCAATGACGGACATAACTGGTCAGAAATGGATACACTGATTTTCAATACTTGGCATTGGTGGAGCCGTAGAGGTCCTTCACAACCGTACGTTGCGTGTTCTTTAATCAACTAACTCTTCAGTTTTGTTTATTCTTAGCTTAATTAATCACTACAACTTTATGCTAAAAAATTAAATTCTTTTGACAGATGGGATTATATTCAATTAGGGACTAACGTTACAAAGGACATGGACCGTGTGGCAGCATTTGAAATCGCACTAGGGACTTGGGGAAAATGGGTCGATACGGTTGTAGATACTCAGAAAACTAAAGTCTTTTTTCAAGGAATCTCACCATCACATTACAAGTAAGTTGTTATATTTACTACTAATAGATAATCAATATAAAAAAGTACTGATTTTAAAACGTTGATTTGTTTGTTTAACAGAGGAGCTCTATGGGGTGAACCAACGGCAAAGAGCTGTGCAGGACAGACTGAACCACTTTTGGGGACAAGTTATCCAGGAGGATTGCCAACAGAAGTTGGAGTTTTGAAGAGAGCACTTGGGAAAATATCGAAACCGGTGACTTTGTTAGATATTACAATGCTTTCATTGCTTCGCAAAGATGGCCACCCTTCTAGTTATGGTCTAGGCGGCCACACCGCCAATGATTGCAGCCACTGGTGTCTCTCTGGGGTGCCTGATACTTGGAATGAGATTCTTTACAATTATATGGTTTATTAATTACACTAAACATAGAATATTTTTTTAGCATATTTGTTATTGTGTTGGATTCTACACTTGAATCTGAATAAAAAGAGGTATTTTTCTTATGAGCTACAAGAAAAAGCAAATACGAGAAAATAATCTATTTCAACCTCAACAATTTTCATCGTATCTTTTATTGCTTCAATTTTGATTACATATTTATTTGAACATGAACTAAAATTTATTTCAAATAAATTGCATACACTATCAAATTTAAGCAAAAATCGATATTGCACAAAATGATTTTTAGAGTTATCTGAAATAAATTTTAGTTTTGGCTGAAATCTATGAGATATCAAAATTGAGATATGAAAGAAAAAAAAACACAATAACAATTGTTATGTTAGGTTTGAATATGCCATTTCTCTAGAAAATATGCATAGAAGTGTAAACTCAATAATCCAGTATATTACAGCAGTTAAGCTCATAAAAACAAGAAACAAATCAATAATATTTCATTACAGTAGACAATTCTTTATCCCTTTTTTTGTTGCTCTGAAACTACAAAAAAACATAAGGAATCTCCCACCAAGGCAAGGCTCAAAGGGTAACTTCTCATGAGGATGTGATTTGAGTTTTCTAGAAGCGGAATGGAGTCTCAGGTCCATACTTGCTGCTCCTCATGTTGAAATGATCAAACTTTGAACTATTACTGTACTCTACTGGCTTCACCGTATCTGATGCTGTTGTTGTCTTTGGTTCTGTCTCGGTTGTTGTTTTATCTCTATGGCGACGCCTTGATCGCTCTTTATGGACCTTTGGTGGTTGCACAACCTCCCCCGAGGCATAAAACTGAGCATACTCCTGCCGTTTTGATGATGACGACCGATGGTGCTTGGATGATGGATCCTTTGTTGCACTACTTGATCTTGTCTTCGACGGCTTATGTTCAGGGTAAGTATCACTCTGTTTAGGCAAGTGGGCGTGTCGGGACTCAGAGATTGGTGCTGGAGCAGTATGCCTTTGGACTAAAGTTGGTTCTTGCTCGTCTTCAGGCATTTTGAGTCTATCTTTAAGTGGCCTTAGATTGGAGCTGGTTTTGAAACGGGCTGGGACTAGGTTGCTGGTGAAAAACTCGAGGGAGAGTTTGCAGAGATCGATAAGGAGTTGTCCAAACGATGGCCAACCAGGTTCTTCCTTAGCTGTTGTTGTTGTTGTCTCAAGGACAGGGCGAGAGAGTTCCTCTTTGCCTGGTTGCTGCTCCTCTTCAAAGCTGGTTTCTGACTGTAAATATAAAAACATAAACCTTTATGGCTAGTGAGAAGTGAACAAAAAAGGCGTGTAAGAGAAGAAACTAAAACTTTACCGTCTTAGAGACAAAAGAATGTCCAAAGCCCTGTTGGAGCAAACACGTGGCGTAACCAATGACAACGGCACCAATAACCAAGAGGATATCTGGTAAATGATCTTTCGGTTAACACACTCAGATCCAAGTCTAAACAAAGTGATATATGTAGTTCTTACCAGTAGAAGAGATTGAGCTAGAGTGATACTCGCAGTCCTCTTCAGCAAGAGAGATCTGGCGAAGAGCAGCGTTACCTCTGTCGATAACCAGCAAGGAGCAAGTAGGACGAACGTAAACAAGATCGAAATCGTTTGAGAATTTAGCATCCTCGCTTGGTCCATCTCTAAACCCAGCTACATTCGATTTCCCTCCAGCTATTGTAGTAACACCTGTTTCAAGACAACGTCCCAGACTCTTTAAGATCTCTGAGCAGCCCCACCAATAAAAGAGAACTTTGCAGACATACCAGAATCACCAATCTTTCGGATGGCTAGATTCAAAGTGTCAGCGACATAAACATTGCCTTTATCATCCATAGTTACACCTCTGGGATGATTAAAACGAGCTTCGTTTGGTTTACCATCAGCATGACCCGTTTTACCTTGAAAAGATCCAGCCACCAATCTTCCCCTGCTGTCTGCCCACACAGGTTTAAAAACAAAAGTCACAACACTCTTAAGTCAAAATGTTTCATATGAAGCATACAGAACATGAATAGAGACAAGTATACATGGCTATCGACTAGGGAATGTATAGGAACTAAAATGAAGAGATGAAGGCAAATGTTACAGTGAGACAAGGGAGGAGTGATTTTGATGATGTTGCTGTTAACTTCATCAACAGCATAAAGCTCTCCGTCGTCAGAGACACGAATCTTGTAAGGAAGGGCACCGATCTCGTTTCCTTCCACAACGGTTTCGACCAAGTAACCATTCTCAAACTGAACTACATTAGCAGTTTCTGTATTGAGAAACAATGATACATCAGAACCAGCTTTGCTCAACAACAAACAAATCAAGCTAACAAAACAAAAAAAAAATAGAGCAATAATCACCTGATTGGGAGGATAATTTAGAGGATGAACCTGTAGTCCACTTGAGAACCGAGGACATGTGCTTTATCAACGAACCTAGTTTTTCATTTACACCCAATATTGAATTGGAAACTATCGAATTGGCTACTAATCGAATTAAACTGAATAGGAGAGTGAGTGAGTGAGTGAGAAGATCAATCAAAATTAGGTAAATTAAGATGGTGATTTACCAGCAGGGGGAGCAGCTTGAGCTTGAAATGGGAAGCTGTGAAGAAGAGTAAAGAAGACGATCGATAGAGTATACAAAGACCAAGTAAAGCTCTGAGATTCGCCCATCTCTTTCGTGTAGATTCCTTCCAACGTACAACTATGTTCGAATCAAACCCGATTCACATATTCCAAGACGACCAAAACTGAGAGATTGAAACCCCAATTTGCAGATGAGCAGAGAGTTTTTGTTTTCAAAATTATTTGCGATTCAATAAAGCTTTTGCTTGGGAAATTACCTTATTGGACAGGTCTTTAAATGTTCCATTACTGTTCCCACTACTAGGCCTTTTGTAGGGACCCATTACCGAGCCCATTAAGTTTCTCACCTTGGATGCCTGCCCCCTGGATGGTGCTACATGCTTACCCACTATAAGTCCGGAAGAAAAGACAAACTGATTAACAAGAAAAAAAAAGCTCAACAGATTCAGAAGCACTTCCACGATTTGTATACTCACATCAATACATTTTAATCTATGTTTTCTACTACTCTCTCTGTTTCATATTATTTGTCGTTTTAGAGTTAAAATTTTGTTTCCTTTTAAGTGTCGTTTTATATTTTCAATGCAAAATTTAATAATAATATTTTCTATTTTATTTTTCTATTGGTTAAAATATAATTTTTTTTGTCAACATTGCTTTTATTAAAAGCTTAGAACATTCACGAATACAAACGTGGAGCTAGACACGTGTAAACACAACAATAATACACATTTCAGAACACGTTACGTGTCAAATAAACGACATGCAAATCAGATCACCGTCGTTCAAACTCCCAGTCATCTTCTCCGGCAATATCTTCAATTTTCTGGCATGCCTCGATCTTCTTTGATTTGTACTCGCTATAATCTCTTCCGCTTTTCTTCTGACACCTATGTATGGATAATCAAACTTCTCCGGATATTATCGCTGGGAAGGCTTCATCTATCCGGAAAAAGATCTTTTGTTGGACCACTAAACAAAGCGCCAAACTCTTCTGAATCTCTTCCAAACGATTAAGCTTGATCCATCTTCATCTTCAACCCTTTCAACAGGAAAGCTTCATCCCTTGCCGATTCTCTGGCAAGACTTTAATGAACGAAGACTGATTTCCAAGAAAAG
The DNA here is from genome assembly GCF_000695525.1 of Brassica oleracea var. oleracea. Lineage (NCBI taxonomy): Eukaryota > Viridiplantae > Streptophyta > Magnoliopsida > Brassicales > Brassicaceae > Brassica > Brassica oleracea. The sequence goes on from NC_027750.1 coordinate 26,066,868, forward strand.
GAATCAGAGCATCTCCTTTGAAATAGATTACCCATCAATAAGCAGATCGGGGTTTGGATTAAGCACGCGAAAGAGAGAAAGTGAAAACAAATTCGGATCTAACCGGAATCAAAATCCGCAACGGAAGAGAGTTAGATCGCCACCGCGAACACATAATCCGACATGCGGAAAACATAATTCGATCTTAAAGATCGAATTTTTATTTCACGAAACAAAGGACCCAGGTGATATGATATATTACAAGACTATCACCAGATAACAAAAAAACAAAAAAGATTGATGGCCGACGGTATTAATCCGCCGGCCACCGGAACTAAAACGTGATTAGAAGAAACTCTAGTGAGTGGTTGGAGAAAATGAGTTTAGTGAGAGAAATACTTTGTTAAAATGTGGTTAGATATGTAGATAATGATGTTTTTATTTTAGAAATATACAAAATTAAATGTATTTTTTCATTTGTGTGCAAAAATTTTATATAGTGATACTGTAAATAGAATCATCTACTGATTCGTGTCAATTTTGACTATCCTAAAAAAAATTCACAAAATTAATAGAACTAGTTTGTAATTTTTTAAAAAGTGTCTAACAGAAATCGTAATATTAAACGAAAAAAAACTATTGAATTAATGGTTGGAACCTTATTTCAGAAACGGATCTTGCTTCGTTTTGGATCTGATTATGGTTATATTGTCTCTTTTGTGTGGTCTGTGTTTTCGTCGTGTTGATTTGGGGACGTGAATCGTCGATCTCGACTGTTTACCTGATTTGTACTTTATAGTTCAAGTTTATTCAACGGTAACTTAACTGCTGTTAACTCGGGACAAAATTTATCAAGGTAATTGAAGAAGAAGACGTATCTAAACTATGAGAATTATTGTCGTGATTTCGTTGAAGGTATTAAAAATCCGTCTGCTATTGCTGGAACGCACCTTACTTTCAAAACAAGACTAGTTTGATATTGATAAGGTGTCATCAATCATGTTTATCTTTTCTATTTTCATGCGTGGAAAGAAAGACCATTAGTTTCTTATTATTTGTCATATTCTTCTATAAAATAGTGTTAAAAAATGGTTGGAGAAGAAAAGGGATTCAAATGTGAGATTGTTACAACAACTTCCCAGTGATTATGGTCTGTCTGACTACGTCGAAACATTTTAGATCATTGCCATAAATCTCTCTTTAGCTATATACTACCAAAAACACCCTCTCCGTTTCGACGTTTCTGCACCATCAAGCGGCAATGTCGGTGTAAATATCTCATAGTCATTAGGGTATATCAGGAAAATTCAGTCTTTTGAACTTCCCTAGGCCCGCTCTACCTCTGTCTTTTGCCTCTTTACCTGCAGTCTTACTACCTCTTTATCTCTTTAAATTTCCAAAGCATTACTTACATTTTTCTGTATTATCTTCTCATCCTCGAGCTCCGGGTTAGTCTTGTTTTGTTTCTTTCTGAATGATTTTTTCTCCGTTAATCATGCAGTTTTTGTTTTCTCTCGTTTTCAATCTACAATTTACTTGCGAGGCTTGGAAAATTTCCCATCATTGAATATTTATACCAATGATGTCATAGTTTTAGAATTCACATTATATAACGTGTACATTAGAAGTGTTTCTTTCTCTTATCATGTTCCTTGTTTCTTCAACCTTCCTTTTCGGTAGGTAGTGATTTGATGTTTCATATGATTGATTTAATCTTTCATGGTTTAAGCAGTGGTTGGTGTGCCAGTTCTATCCAGTTCTATCCAGTTCATTTCTTCAGATACACTCTACAATGAAGTGAGGAACAAGAAAAGTAAAACATAGAACACACAGTGAGAAAGGTTTCATAATCACCTTTGAACACAAGTCTTCTTATTAGATCTCTTGGCTAAACAAATTGAATATGGAAGTTCTGTGAGTAGTCTGTGACTGTACTAATTTGTTAGGTAGCTATATATTAGGCATAGAGTCTGTTCTGTTTTTTTTTTCTAGGTCAAAGTGAGTGGAATCAAATGACCATTCAAGAGAACATATATATACATGCATGTGTGTGTTTGTGTGTGGAGGCACTTTTTTCTTTCTTGGATACTAGTTGAACTAATTTGGTTTGTAGCAGTTATTATGATCTCTCAATAGGGAGTACTCTAATCCTTTATTCATAATTGAGAATTTATGACCAGCTTTGAGTAATGATCTACATGTATTTAAACTCATCTGTTCCTTTTTTAAATTCTCTTTTGCACTTTTTTCTTGAATGTTTCTTGTCAGAAAAAGTGAATAGAAAATGGGAACAAGGAGTGTTGAATTATTTGCATGTGCCATGTACTTCTGCACATAACCCATTTGGGTACAATTTTATTATATATTATATACTCAATTTTGTTTGATTATATAGCAGCACATTTTGACTATATAGCCCCACCACATATATAGCAAGCATAAGATTTCAGAACATTAATGAGAAAAAAGGTAGATCGGTTCATTGAAAAGAAAATTGGTACTACAACACACGCAAGTTGTTTATTCTTCTTCATTGGACATTTCTTACTTGTTTATTCCCTTACAAAAACACATTTTCTTTTAATTTATGAACCACACTGTCCCCACAACATTGTATCCACATCATATTCTAGGCATATACCTCCTCTCCCTCTCTGTACATATATAAATGTATATGCATACCTCTCTCCGTTGTGACCAAAAAAGTGTAGTGTCAGCCATTAGCCCATTAGTGTAACCATCTTCTTCTCTTGCATCTTGACTTTTTTTTGGTAACTGAAGAAGTCTTACAAAGTGAAGGTTCATTAATAGTCCTAGATCCAAGTTTGCTTTTACTTTTCCTTTTTCCATTAAAGTCCCATTCATCACCTCATTACTTATCATTGTCGTTTTAATTAAGCATTGATGATCTGATCTACTTTGCAGATGGAGACCGTGAAACCATTGGATGTTGCTTCAAGAAAAGGAAAACTCAGACGGGCATTTGTGAAAGCTATCAACATCAAGAAGCTAACCGGTGTTGTTCCAGAAGTTGAGAGAGTGAAGAAGAGACAAGAAAAGGTGAAGTTAGTGAAGAATGCTCCAAATCTTTCAAAGTCCTTTGACAAGCTTGAGGAAGAGTATGAGAAAACACTTTCCATGGAAGCTCTTCTTGCAAAGCTGTTTGCTACTGTTTCTTCCATAAAATCAAGTTACGCGCAGCTGCAGTACGCCCAGTCTCCGTATGATCCAGCTGGGATTCAGAGAGCAGACAGGTTGGTCGTTTCAGAGCTGAAAACATTGTCTGAGCTGAAACAGAGTTTCTTGAAGAATGAGTTTGATCCTAACCCTGATATAACTCTAGTTCTTGCCGAGATTCAAGAAGTGAGAAGCCTCTCGAAGACTTATGAGATCATGGGGAAGAAGATGGAGTGTCAGTTAAAGCTTAAAGACTCTGAGATCATGTTTCTTAAAGAAAAGTTTCAAGAATCCAAGAATCATAACAGGTTGATAGAGAAGAGACTTAACCAAAGTAATCAACTGGATCATAATCATTTCGTTACTTACCTACACCACACAGTCAAATCAATCAGAGGATTCGTTAAAATGATGGTTGAGCAAATGAAGTTCTCTGGTTGGGACGTCCACACGGCGGCTGAAACGATACAGCCTGAAGTATTCTATTACAAGCAAGACCACGCGTGTTTCGCGTTCGAGCATTTCGTTTGTAAGATCATGTTCGAAGGGTTTCATCTACCTTGCTTCACAAGCGAACCATCATCATCATCATCTCGGAAGACGAGTAAAGAGACGTTCTTTGAGAGGTTCACGGAGCTTAGACCGATGAAAGCGAGAGAGTGTTTGACGTCACGGCCCAAATCAAGATTCTCGAGGTTTTGCAGAGATAAGTATTTGCGGCTCGTGCATCCGAAGATGGAGCAGGCTTTCTTCGGGGATTTGCGTGTGAGAAACCAAGTCTCTGTCGGGGAGTTTCTAGAGACGAGTTTTTGTACCGCGTTTCTTGAAATGGCGAAACGGGTTTGGCTCTTGCATTGTCTTGCGTACTCCTTGGACGTTAAAGCTTCGATCTTTCAAGTGGCTAAGGGTTGCAGATTCTCGGAAGTGTACATGAAGAGCGTGGCGGAAGAAAGCTTGTCGGAGTCTGAGCCGAGAGTTGCGTTTACGGTAGTTCCTGGTTTTAGAGTTGGGAACGCTTTGGTACAGTGCGAGGTTTACCTCTCGCTCTCAAGTCAACGCCGTACGTAAGTAACGTAACCAGACGGTCGTAAGCTCACGGAGATGTCGGAACAGAGGGCCTTGTGGTAATTTACGTGGTGGGGTTATTTTGCTGACCGTTGGATTAAGAAGAGATACAGTATGTGACGGTTGCGATTATGCGTGCGTTTTTTTTTCTTCCTCTCTTTGTCAATATTTAGGACAGAGAGACAGAAGCATCTCTGAGCTGGTTTCCTTCGATGAAATCAATGATTAGCCATCGTCACTATCTTCTATCCTATGTAAATAATTCGTAATAATTTTTATAATTTTTATGTATATATTTTCAATTAATGATACCAAATAGTGCACCAAAAAAGATTGTATATGGTCAGATAAAATAATTTTTGATCAACTTAATAATTAAATAATTTAAATAATTATATGGGTTAAATTCTCGGTTCTAAAAATCGGCCACCTAGCCGTCTGGGCGCTACTCGTCACTCTTCCGGTCCGATTTATGTCAAATCGGTTAAAAAAATCGGATATCTGATTTTCTCCGCCTAGACCGCCTAAATAACCGCCTAGCCGCCTAATCTATTTTTTTTAATAATATTTTTATTTATTTATTTGATCTAAAATTTTATAAATATCATTTATATTCATAATTTTGATGAAAATTACACTATATTAAGTTTATATATTCTATTTGTGTGTTTTATACAATCTTAAACATAAAAATGTATTAATGTTATATACAATTAAAGATTAACATGTTTTATAATATAGTAAACAATCTAAAAATTCTGCCCCGCATAATTTTCGATTAATCCCCGATTTTCTCTTTAGACGCTAGGTCCAACCCGACCGCCCGACTAGCGAACGCGTTCCCGAACCGAGGTTAAATTGAATAATTTTTTGTATGAATGGAATTGTGATATCTTCTACAAAGGGACTGAAGCTCGGACATTTATCTATTCTGACCCACCCACCCACCGAATATATCAGATAATACTCTGATGGTCCATTGAATTTTGATAGATCTTCTGGCCCCAGAGTAGTCCCTATCAAAGTATCTTTATGTTATCCACGACGTCTGGGTCCAGGCTCGGTGGATATTGACCCGGATAACACTACCCGAACCAATCTGGTTAGCATCACTATGTTAGTATGCTGTGCCAAAAACTTGTCATTTTGTCAATCACCATAGGTTTAAGGTTTTCTTCAAAAATATATGGTAATTAATGGGTTCGTGTGCACCATTCACTGAGGGGGAGGTCAAAAGATTATGAAGTTCTACTTCTCACCATTACAAATTTACAAGTCATTTTAAATAATCTTTTGATTCTTTTCAACTATAGAGCCATTACATATGAAACACATACAAATCAATGAACTTTCAGGTTTTTTTTAAATTAAATTTTATATTGATTATTCAAATAAATAATGGACATTTACAAATGGACTTTGCTATGAAACTATGCTATACAGAAGAAAAGAGAAAAGGAGATGAAAGCTTATGAACCAACCCATAAAAATGTGAAAGACCTAGAAAAGAAGATAATCACCTAGAAAAGAAGATGATCTACGTGATATTTAAAGGACACAATTCGATTTCGAATCATCTTGACTATACTGCGAATCATAACATTTGTATCCTAGCAAGGCCCCAGATGCCTCCTGGATTTTCTCTCCCAAGTGAAGAAAAAGAGAAGATAGCATATTACATGAGAAACATTTCATATTAAGCTTTCGTCAAAAAAAGAAAAAACATTTCATATTAAGTTCAGAAAAAACATTTCATATGAAAAAATCTTAACAAACATGTACATTCACTATATTTTTTTTAATCTATATTGAAGAAAAAGATAAAACGTATATTAAAAAAATTCATAAAACTTTCATGTACCATTCACTCACTAACATTACCCATTTTAGAAAAAAGAGACGATATCCGGGTGGGACAAAATTCAAACGATTCGAACCGATGTTTTATGGTTCAAAACGGCTCAATAAACAAAAGTATTGCCGTCGGCCCAACTGAATTTATTTTTGTTCGAGACTCCTAGATATGCTATTTGTTTTTTTATGTCACTATTTAAGGTTATGCAAAAAATTTGAATTCGAAGAACCGAACCGATCTCAGTCTGAATAAATAGTACCAAATCCAAAGCGAAATTAATTAAATAGAATTATTCAAAATTTTGGTATTTGAATAACTAAAACCTAATCCGATCCTAACCAAAGTATTTTGGGTATCCAAAATAGATTTATATACTTATTTATTAATTGTTTTTAGATCTAATATATATAAAAATATCTAGAATATATATGATACTTTTAAGTTCATTTAAATACTTGAAAATATATACAAATAATCAAACTTAAATATCTAAAATAGTTAAAATATACTCAAAACTCCAAAAATAATTAAATAATTATTAATTCTCTATCCAAATATTTAAGCCAAACCAATTTATATGTTAAGTTAGGTACTCTGAATTATGTTATTCAAATTTATATGTAATATATTCTATTGTTTATAGATTTTTTAAAAATTAAAGCATATAATAAATTTTAATTTTTTTAAAATAATTTAAATTGGTTATCCAAATCCGAACTGAATCCTCAAAGATCTGAACCAAACACGAAATCCCAAACAGACCCGAAAACGTACCCGAACGCCCACCCCTAATCACTATTATATATCTTATATGTGTCATCATATGTTACAAAATATCTGCTATCATATAATTAATTGTATTTTATACATACCATCAAATAAGTAATCTTAAAATTAATAATATTTTATATGTATATCATATAAATAATAACATATATTATATTTTTAAATTTCAATGTGAAATATAAAATCCATAATTTAAGTTAGTGTTTGAAATTGGGCTTTGTATTGTATTTTTCTTATATATATTGAAAACATTTTTATAATGGTTATTGAAAAATATGTTAGTAAAAGAGAAATTAGTACGTGTACCAACGTATTATACGATATTTAACATCATACCATAAGACACATTTCTAGTCACTGTTCACAATTTTTTTAGACGCTGCTACCCCTATATGTTTCATTCGGCGTGAGAATACAAAATCTAAGATAAAAAATATGAAATACGCAGTTTGGGATTTTGTCAGTTTTTAATAGGGCTGGGCAAAAAACCCGGATCCGAAACACCAAACCGAACCCAATTCGAAAAAGTAGTACCAAACCAGAACCGAAATTGATTAAATATCCGAACGGGTTCAAAATTTTGGTATCTAAAGAACCAAAATTGAACCCGACCCGTACCGAGTATCTCGGGTATCCGTATGTGGCCAAAATAGATTTATATACCTAAATATATTACTTGTTTTTAGATTTAATATATATTAAAAACATCTAAAATATATAAGATACTTTTAAGTTGTCTAAAATACTTGAAAATATACATAAATAGTCAAAAGTAAATGTCTAAAATAGCTAAAATATATTCAAAACACCAAAATTCTTGAAATATCTATTGATTTTCTATCCAAATATTCAAACCAGATCAATTTATATGTTAATTTTAGGTATTTTGACATATATTATACAAATTTATATGTAATATATATTTTTTTAGATTTTAAGAAATTTTAGGCATATAATGAATACTAAAATTTTAAAAATAATTTAAATGGGTTATCCAAACCCGCAAAAATCCAAACCGAACCTAACCGAAATTTAGAAATACCCGAATGGGGCTGAAATCTTTAAACCTGAAAACCCGAAACCCGATTAGATCCGAACCGAACCCAAATGGGTATCCGAACGCCCACCCCTAGATTTTAATGCTAAAGAGATCCTAATTGATTTAGTAAATCTTCCTCTTCTCTCATAGTATCTTCACTTTCCGAAATCTCATTCTCTGATACAATCTTCCTCTTCTCCCATAGTATCTTCTATCTCTCTCTCTTATCTATCTCTCTCCTTACAATCTTCTATCTCTCTCTTATCGCTATCATCGAAGTTCACTACCAAACCTTACTTTCTACAAAATCAGTAACAAAATGGAAAGAGACAAACTCTCAGCTCCACCTCTCCGCATTCCAGACCGTATTTTTGCGATGGGCCATGAGCCAGTTGGAGTTAGGGTAACGCCGTACCACAAACCCTATGCCATTAGGCAAATACTCAACACTCTCGATCCTGAAGAAGTAGATACCATCAGAGGCTCACCGTTTGGGAAGCTTGTTGAGTTCAGTGAAAAGCCCTCTTTCTCCGGACGTTTTGGTCGATTCATCATCTCCAGGCTGCTAAAAGTCACAATGTTGTTGGTCGAACGTTTTGTTGTTATGTGTTTAGTTAGCCGTCTAATGTTCTTTTTATAGCTAAGATTATATTTAGCTGAGTTGTGAAGATTTTATTCGGATAATAACATTTTCAAGTATTTGTGTTTCATTTTGTTGAAGCTAATAATATGTTTAAAATAACACATAATATTTTAGCCGGTTACACACCAACATGTACAATAATAATCACAATTATTTACATGTTAATCAATTTTGTCTAACACAATTTACCAATGACATTTCTAATTTTTAAGGTTAAACTTTATATAACTAACATGTTACCATCATGGATGATTCAGCTGACATTTGGGTGGGACAAAGTAGGAACCATCATAGTCAAAACAGTCCATGTAATAGAGAAGGAGACATACTCGGAAGAGAGTGAGACCATAGATGTGTGTTTAAGCAATGGTTTTCAATCTTATCGAACTAGAAACAATTTGATGTTTAGTATAATGCTTTTCTAGTAGTATGTTTAAGTGTTTAGTTAGAGAGCTGTGAAACTCCACAGTTTGTACTCCAAAATTGTAGGTGGTTATGTAATATACTAGAAACGATACAAAACATTGTTGACCTGTTAATTAAATTTCATAAATGAATTATGGATAAAAATATGGTTAATAGCTAAATTATTCCTTTCACTCTCTCATTCTCTTTAGGACAAAACTAATACATTACTTGATTGCTTCTTTAGATTTTTATAAAGAGGTTTACTAGCTTGACAAAATATTAGACATGAAAATAATTGATTTAGCCAGCAGACTTAATTTTGTATTTTGTATTTTTATAATGTTTACATCAAGAAAATTTTAGTAGATCGTTAAGCAAATTAATAAACGAAAACATATATTTGTTAGCTGGCCAAACTTATTTGATACTTATATTATCTCATATTTTGTGCTCACATATGTGTTCAAAATATCAAAATACATTTTCCCCACTTTGATTTATAAAGATATTTTCCCCGCTAAACAAAATCTTTCTTGTATAATTTGTTATGTAACCATGGATAAATTTTGTTAGCTAGTTAATTATCATATTATTATATCCTTCTTTGTGAGAGTAACGAGACCCAATTTCTGCCTTCAATCGAAATCCTAGGGTTCTGGAGGTGGGATGAGATGTATAGTCTTGATCGTCTGAGTGATCCGTAGTTTCGATAGTATGAGTGATCCGGGAATTTTGCGGATGCAGAAGAACAAAACATGATGAACTTCATGAGAGAGAACACATGATCTTGTTTGAGAATCTGAGATTTTCGTGGGGGTTGGTCTGATATATGACAGTTTCTTAATGTTTGTACCAAAAGAAGGTGATATATGGCAATTTATGTCTAATCTCACTTGCAAAAGCTTGAAGATGTTTATCTTACAAAAGTTAAATGCTATAGAAAACAATTTCACAATAAGACAATTTCATTACATGATATTTTATTATATTATTGGTTACAAGAAATTTTAACACGTCAACAAGAAAGTAAACAATGCTAAAATTTCTTATAACCGGATTTGTAAACATAATCCCTCATCGGTTACAAGAAAGATTTATCAAACCAAACATAAACTTAACCATGCTAAGCTTTTCTGTAACCAAGGACTATACCCAACATACATTCTTGCTTAAACTTAAGTATATACATCTGTATCACAATAGAAAGGCCAATCCAATGTTTTTTGGCCTTAGGCTGCCATTCTTCAATCTGGGTTTTCTTCCACTTCCCTCGCCAAAACGGACGCATTGACTCTTCTTCTTCAAAACATTGAACAAAACTGAAAAAAACTAAGATTATAGTGAAACAAAAAAGTCGAACAGATTCAACAAAACTTAAACAAGCTTTTATAAGCAATTTCAAGAAGATAAAGAGACCTCTTAAATAATAAAAATTCAAGAAGGTAGATAGCAATTGACAGAGGAGATCCAATCCACCGTAACTTCCTAGTTCCATCACACGAGGAAGAAGAAGATTCCATTTAAAGAAATGTATATAAATTTACCTAAAGCTTGAAGCTTTTGCCTTTTGCTAGAACCAGTAGGTCCTCCTCTCATCTTCTTGACAATAGGAGTGGTTTCCCTTCCGCCGCATCCACCACCTCATGAACGCATGGAGAAATAACCAGATGAACTCATGAATTATTTGGAACTCATATTCTTCTTCAATTTTGTTTAGATTTATTAGGAAAAAGAGGAAAGAAGATGAAGAAAAAGACGTCGGCAATGAAAGAAGATGTGGGTTTGGTGTAATTTTGATTATATTTTTTACCGAGATAAGTTTATCAAATCTAAACAAAATATTTTTATAATCTTTCCAAATCTACATAAATCCCGATGTCACATTATAGGTGTACATCATCTAGGTTCTGGAAATCGATTCGTCAAGTATTAGGGGTAGTTGTGTCTTTCACCCTAGCGTTTGTCTTCACACACATCAAACTTTTACTATTATTGGCAAATTTCTAATTTCTCCATCTTCCTTGGTTTTTAAGCAAATTATCCTTTAGTAAAAATCAAATTTTGAATATATGTATATTTTTGAATGAATCTTTAATATAAATCAATTTTAAATTATTATTTTGATTTGAATATGTATATTAAGTAACATAAGCCCTACTAATTTTTAATATAATATAATGTACTTCCAATTTTTTTAACAGCATAAACCCGTTATTTTTTTTCTAACTTTTTGCTATACATATTTCCAAACAACACTAGCCCTGTTCGGATAATGGACGCGACGATTACTATGAGCAGCAATAAATTAAACGATGCGGAGGATGACGTGAGCTTAAAAAAATATCGCCGCAACATTGAAAAGAGTCACCGGAATAAGACGTGGCTGACGCTGGAATTTTAAGCGATCAGATCTCGTTCGGAAACTGCCGCTGCGTCTAATATTATTAACATTAGCGTGTCGTTGTTCTCCGTGTCGTTGTGTTAAGCAACAAAAATACACTGTTTTTTTTGTCGCTGACTCTGGACGCGCTGCGACCATGCGTCGAACAGGGCTACTATCTTTTTTTAACTGTTACGTTCCCAAACAAAAGCTTAAAGTACTTTTAGTCTAATAAGGTAGATACTAATAGTCAAGTCCTTAGAGCAACCTCAACGGCAAACCTCTTAAAAGCAGGTTCTAATTGAAAAAGTAATAATAGTTTAATCATGTATAATGTTGAAGTCAAAATTTATTTCTGTGAAGAAAAGTAAACCAATTAGAAATTGACATATGACAGCTTAGTTTTAGAACCGATCTTTGCAACGATTATTTAAGAGTCGTATCGCTACTTTACTGTTTATTTTTCATTATTTTAATATATTTTTTTTTTACCAACTCCAGTAAGAAACTTCCGATGGATGTGCTCATAGCATGATTATCCGGGGTCCTTAGTGGGTTTCTTAGTGCGTAGGCCCCCACAAAACCTTTAAGGATCGGTTACAAAAACTACTAACTAAAAACCGATTTTACTGAGTTTCTTACACTGTTCGCGGACCCCACTGACACGTGGCAGCCCGCGATTGGTTTGATTTTTAATTTTTTTTTTTTTTTAAACTACAGGCATAATCATGGCCGTATACTCCTCTATCATTTACAATTCCCGAGTCTCTTTCCTTCTGAATGGCGGGAATATGAACTGAACCCTAATTACCTTTTATCCTCGAAACCTCCCCCTCCAATGGCCATATGGTTTTAGCCTCCTTCGTGTCTCGCCACTCTCACCCTCTCCCTCCTTTGATCATCCATCACTCCAATCTCTTTCTCCGTCAACGAGGACAAAACCATCTCCGCCACCGTTGCGTTTGGACAACTTCGGCGCCGGAGAAAATGCCGATCATAGCCGAGTACGCGAAGTCGAACCGCTCCTCCTGCAAGGCATGCTCGAAGTCAATCGCCTCGAAAACCCTGAGATTAGGATTGATTCGCAAGGGACCTGGCGGCTTCGACATGACCAGATGGCACCATTTGAATTGTTTCCCTACCGAATCGGAGTCGATTGCTTCCGTCGACGATATTAAAGGCTTATCCGCTTTAGAGGTTAGAGTCTCTCATCATCATCTAAGCTTTGGGCTCCCTATTTAGAGTTGATTGAGATTGTATATTCGGTTTAGTATAAACCGTACACGTGGTTATTTAAACCGGTTCTTGTACAACCTCTGTGTATAAGAAAAAAAACAGAATAACAAACTCTGTAACGATCAATAACAAATGAACGTGTTTATGGTCGCAGAAAGATGATCAAGATGCGTTGGGTAAATTGGTGGAACAGTGTGGTGAGCCTGCTAAAGAAGTAAGTTCACTCTCGTTTGCTCATCTGGATTTAGATTGTAAACTAACTTACTTTTATTAATTTATTGTGTCTGCTTGAAATAAAGCAGGTCGATGAGAATGTGGAAGAGATTAAACATCCTTCTTCAGATGAGATAAGTGGGGAGAAGATTAAGGAGACGAAAGGTTCTTCTGCTTCTTCAAAAGTTATTGCTGAGTACGCGAAATCAAGCAGGTCATCGTGCAAGAAGTGCTCTAAGACTATTGCTGCAAAGGAACTGAGATTGGGGCTGGTGACCAGAGACTCTAGGGGATTCGATATGACAAAATGGCATCACCTGGGCTGTTTCCCTGTTGAATCAGATCTAATTGGTTCAGTAGAGGACATTGGTGGGTTTTCATCACTGCAGGTTAGTTCTGGATGTTTGCGTACGTTCTCAGGTTGCTAAGATCATAAAATGGAACAGATGATGCTATCTTGATTATAGATGTGATTTAAGTATAAGTATTGTCATGTTGACTCTCAAATATACCAGTGGTGCATATAATTAGCCTTATTCGTGCTAACACATCTTATATATTTGATTCATTTGTTACAATAAAACAGAGTGGTGATCAGGATGCATTAAAGGAGTTGGTCCAACAATGCGAGGACAAGACCTTGGTAGATTTACTAGCAACACCTTTTTCCATAGTATCCGAGCCTCTCCTAACTAACTTCTTTCTTCTTTTCCTGACAATCTGGAACTGAAAACTAGCTAACGGAGGAGACAAACAAGAGAAAACATTCTCAGGTTATTAGATAGCAGTAATCACGTCTTTCAGTGTAATTTTGTTAAGTTGAATTTTCATTGTCCTGTAATTTTTTCTTATGAAGGTTGGGGAGATGGTGGAAGAAGATGAAGTGCAAACCAACACGAGCCAACCTACTACTAGAAAACCTAAGGTATGCAAGCAATGAGATATATTTGTACATTAGCACATGCTAATGGTTGGCAGTCTCTAACATATGTTGAGATTCTACCAACTGATTTTAAATACTGTGTTATGCAGATGAACACCAGTGAGTCAACTTCTCAGGCCGTAGCTGAAGTAGAAATCTCTCTTTCAGCATCTGATGTGAAGGACAAGTACAGGGTAGGCGCTCTTGAGAGCTTGCAGCATTGGCATAAGTATTTGTTTTCCAATCATTATGTCTCTGGCTGCTAATACCCTTCTTTTTCAGGATGCCAGTCTATTACCGAAGTGGAAAGCGTTTGAGACTGTAATATTCCTTGAGCGGGTCAGAAATCATCTTCAAATATGATTTTGCTTCCTGAGTATATGGTAATGCATTATGTCCTAAGGACAAATTCATTTGCTAAATCTTAACAGGATGATGGTCTTAATGATTCGGAGAAGATAGCTGCATTTGATTTTGATGGATGCCTAGCAAAAACATCTGTGAAAATGTAAGAAGCGACTTGGTCACTCAGAATTTTGTTGTTCTTCTCTGTTTCCAATCTCTTCCAGTGGCCATTTATGATTGTTGGACCTGTAGTTTGTCCACTTCACTGATTACGTTTTTTCCAGAAAGGCAATCACACAATGCTTTTGTAATTGTGACATGCACATTTAGTAACTTCGGGCAGCTCATTTGTTACTATCTGTTCTTAATATATTTGTGTTATTCATGATGTTGTTGGATGGATGATGTTGTTTTTGTTTTCCTTTTTCTCAGAGTAGGTGCAGATGCATGGTCCCTTATGTACCCTTCTATTCCTGAGAAACTACAAAGTCTTCATAGTCAAGGCTACAAGCTGGTAACTTATTTTCCTTTTGTACTCCATCTAAGCCATGCAACTCAATAGTCTCAGTTTATTTGTATGGAAATGCTAATTTTAAATGTTCATCAGGTTATTTTCACGAATGAGTCCAACATTGATCGGTGGAAGAACAAAAGACAAGCTGCTGTGGACTCGAAAATTGGACGCCTCAACAGTTTTATCAAGCGCGTGGAGGTCCCCATTCAGGTGAAGTGCGGTTTTAGTTTCTCATAATTAACAACGTTGTTTTATCTACTCAAGAACACTGCGTCAACAAATTCTAATAATTGCTTTGAGTAATTAGAAGAAACCATGATGCAAACAAGTTGGTTCATGATTTGTTCTGTCTTGCAAGTTCTTATTAGCTAACATTTGGACTTTTCAAATTTTGAGAAGTGTCAATTCCCTGACATGTTGATTTCTGAAATTTAGAAATGGTTTTGTTCTGGAAACAGGTGTTTATAGCCTGTGGAGTCGCAAGTTCTGGTGGTAAAGATGACCTTTACCGCAAACCCAAGGCTGGAATGTGGCAACTCATGAAGAAGCACTTTAACTCTGGAATTGAAATTGATATGGATAAGTTAGTCTTCTCTATCCGTTTGCATTCTTTCTTTTACTTTAGTTTGGTGTGTATACTAACTTCTGTGCCATCAGATCGTTCTACGTTGGGGATGCAGCCGGAAGAAAAGGCGATCACAGCGACGCAGATATAAAATTTGCACAGGTATTTGTTACTAAACATCGGGCATCTCCCTCGAAATAATTTAGTCGACTTTCCTGATAGACAGCTACTTTTTTTGACTGCAGGCAAATGGATTGAAGTTTTACACCCCAGAGGAGTACTTTATCTCTTGAAGTCACTATGGAAGAGCTAAACTATATTTAGTCTTATGCGTTCTGTTTGCAACTTGTTTAGTCTGACACGAATGCTTTTTTCTGATCAAACTATCACTCTATCAGTATGTGTTTAATTCAACACTCTTTTGGGATTTGATACGACAAAAAATGGCATTACTTGAGATTGTTTTCCCGTTGAATCAGATCCAATCATCAGCATTACAGAATCAGGAAACTAGCTCATCTGAGGTTGGATAACCTCTTCTGATGCTTATAACATGAGCAGTTGGATAACCTCTTCTTTCACAAACCTTTTGTGCATAGCCAAATTGCTAATTGATTATAAGGGCCAATTGATCGTTCTGTAGTCAGTAGTTTTTTTTTAAATCTTTTGATATTTGTATATGATCATATGATTGCAACTAGGTATTGTCTATTGCTTTGCTTCAAAGATCCAAACATTCTTGGTTATGTGCTACGTTTTGTGATTGGTTTCCAAGAAGGTAGCGTGCAACCAATCTAACCGTAGTAATTAATAGAGTTATGTCAATACACTAAATAAATTACTATGTTTAAAAAAAAAATACAGGACAATTTGGAGTGAAACGAGCGTTGAAAAGGTGTTAACAATAGATTACCAAAAAGTAGGAAAAAATAAAAATTTACCTGAGATTTAATAGCTGATAGATGTATTTAATATCAAGTTTGAAGAAATTTATACTAAAATAATAAAAAAATTGTTTAGTAAATATTAATTAAAATACTTTAAAATTGTTAGTTAAATTTAATTATAGTTTTAGAAATAGTAATTTAATTTACATTTTACAATGAACATTATTATATTATAAAAAAAAAAAATATTCAATGCACTCTGTTTCCTAGATGCAATCTGGAGTATTGCACATTATTTAAGTCAGTGATTAGTTCTTGAAGTACCCAAGAAAACATCTTAATTAAATTCTTTAAGTAAGATGCACCTTATTACATTATATCATTTGCGTCTTTGACATATAACAACTGGATTACCAGACAGAGACCAAACAAGATCAGTTCGTACGATCATGTCTTCTTCCTCTCTTCCTCCACTCCTCCTCTTCTTCACCGTCTTACTTCTCTCCGCCGTCGCCGATCACCACGACAAAACCAGATCTCGCTTCAGACCACCCCACTTCTCCTCCTCTTCTCCCTCCCAAAACGCCACGTCACCTACTCGCTACCTCGAGGTCAAAAAGCCACCCGTCCCCGACTCTCCCTCAACTCAACAACCCTGCTCCCACCAAATCCTCCACCACGACTTCGCCTACACCTACTCCAAGCCCCCGGTCCTCGCCAACTACACTCTCCCCTCTCACTGCCCTTCCCAACAATTCTCCAAAATCGTCCTCGAGCTCAGATCCACCTGCCGAGGCCGACAGTTCGACCGAATCTTCGGCGTCTGGCTCGACGGCGCAGAGCTTCTCCGCAGCTGCACCGCCGAGCCTACGCGAAACGGCATCGTTTGGTCCGTCGAGAAAGACGTCACTAAATACCACTCCCTCCTCGTCAAGAACCAGACTCAGACCCTCGCTCTCTACCTCGGCAACATCGTGGACAAAACCTACACCGGCGTTTACCACGTCGATGTCATCTTCCATTACTATCCACTCGATTCGAGCCACATCTCTCCTCCCCGAGCTGATATGATCGTGCCTATTTCGAGAAGCCTCCCTTTAAACGACGGGCTGTGGTTCGAGATCTCGAGTTCGAGTGATTCCAAGCGCAAGGAGATCAAGATCCCTAGGAATGTGTATAGAGCCGTTCTCGAAGTTTATGTTTCTTTCCATGAGAACGATGAGTTTTGGTATGGGAATCTTCCTAACGACTTTATTACAGCTAACAATCTTAGTGCCGCTGGTGGTAACGGACCTTTTAGAGAAGTTGTGGTGACTCTCGACGGTAAAGTCGCAGGTGCGGTCTGGCCTTTCCCTGTTGTTTTCACCGGTGGGATCAATCCTTTGCTGTGGAGACCCGTGACGGCTATTGGCTCGTTTGATCTGCCGAGTTATGATATTGAGATGACGCCGTTTTTGGGGAGTTTGTTGGATGGGGAGGGTCATGAGTTTGGGTTTAGTGTGACTAACGCGTTGAATGTTTGGTTTGTCGATGCGAATTTGCATCTTTGGTTGGATCGTGAGAAGGAGGTGGTCGAAGGGGAGGTGCTTGAGGTTAGTAGAAGCTCTCTGGAGATTAGCTCTGTGTTAGATTTCAAAGGGTTGAATGGAGAGTTTAAGACGGAGGCTAAGAGGTTGGTAAGTTTGAAAGGTTTGGTCAAGTCTTCTCATGGGGAGATTGTGACCACTTCTCATCAGGAGTTCAGGTATGTAAACAAGATGGTTTTGGGTAAAGATGGGAGCTTGCAGATTATAGATCAGTTGATCGAAGGCGAAGACCGTGTTCAATCCAAGAGAGGGTCAAGGCCAATCTACGCGGCGAAATCTATTAAGAGTTTTCCTTTTTACCTATACTCTGACTCCTTGGAGCAAGAGACCAATACGTCTCTGGAGGTTGCTAATGTGACGATGGGATTCAACGAGGAGAGATCAGAGAGTGATAATGGGATGATGAGAACGTTTAAGAGCAAGGTGGAGAATAAGCAAGAAGGGCAAGGGGTGATGGTGGTGAAGAATAACTTAGTGGTGAATGGATATGGGGGAACGCAACAAGTGTATAGCTATGTTGGAAGTGACCAGTGTTACTTTAGGAACATTAGTAGCTTCAACTACGAAATTTTATATGACAAGGTTGAAGCTGTTTGCGAGAAGAATACACTGAAGATGCCCGAGCATCTAGCCGGACTAGAGACGTTGACCTCGCTCTTGCTGTGAATGACAGTGGAGAAAGAAACATCATTAAATAAGTACAGAAGAAGTATTTGTGTGTTCGTTTCTGTTATTTTCAGACGATGTCTCGGTCAGATTTGCTATGTTGTAAACTGTCTTCCCTCGTCATGTTCTAACTTCTAGGCAAATAGAACCGGTCCGGTTTATCAGGGGTTAATGATTGATAAACCGGTTAATTTGAATATTTTTCCAAAGTGGAAAAAGTTCCGTCCAAAACATCCTGGTTCATTGTGATTGATCAGATTTAACCACCGACTTCGGTTTATGACAAGATAAATTAAAAAGAGAATCGATTGGTAAACGCTCTATACCGAACCAGCGAATTGTACCGGACGGTTCACACAAAAAGCAAGAAAATCCAGATGGTGAGCCCCACTATCAACCAGAAATATCCTACGTGGCTATATCGCAGCCGTCAAAATGTTTGACTTTACAAGGTCAAACCTTGATTAGCATCTCTCTCCGCGATAAGGAAACAACGGACCAGACCGGCACAAGGAACAGAGGCAATCAGACAGCATTCGAATTTGATCTTCGAACTTGTGTATGAGGATGAGTTTATCATCTCCAACCAGGTCCGATAAAATTCCAATTTTTGTTTGTTATTGCTAAACCCTTCCTTCAGAGAGATCAGAGACCACTCGAAATCTCCTTGCAGCCTTGCCACGCTTTCAGACCAGACGACGTCATCATCTTCTCCGACATCCTCACTCCTCTACCCAACTTCGACGTCCCCTTCGACATCGAAGAAGTCAAAGGACGTATACGGTGATAAAAAGTATGTTTTTGTGTTAAGAGTGGTGAAGAGTGCTGGACCAAAAGGGCATATACTCAACCAAGGACATGGTGTCTTGGTAGGGACACCAGAGGAAGCTGTGGCTCATTTCTTTGAAACCGCCAGGAGCTTGGATTACCAAACATTTTTCCCTAATCATGTTGCGGCTGAGAAACTTGTTTCTGAATTGGTTGTCTGAGGAATGGTGTGAACAGATGATGAATTTTTTCGTTTTGGTCTCTACAAACGTATAACGTAACGTCGTAACTGTCGAAACAGTCCCTTCCTTAATTCTTACCCTGCTGTGGGATAAATTAGGCTTGTTACGTCTTTGGCCCATATAACTATATCTAGTAGCGGTGTGGTTTTGTAAAATTTGAGTTTATGTTTTAAACTTTTGGGAAAATTTGTAAAATCAATGTAATAAAGTAATTGAGATAAAAATTAATATTGTAGTTTACCATGGTGAAACAAAATTGATAGTAAAACAAAACAAAGATAACTAATGTATATGGTTTAGTAATTTGTGTTAACTTTATATGTGTGTTGTTATATGAAAGCTTTCAGATCTATATTTTAACTATATCCCTTATAATATTAAAAAAAAATCATTGTAATAAATACATTCACATTATAATAGACATGTGGCAGTTTCACAATTATTTGATAATAAGTATGTTTACGCGTTCACACTATATTCATAAATGTGTTCACACTATGTACTTTGCGTTTTTTTAATATAAAACTCACATACATGGTTCCAATAAAACTATAGATTTTTCGGTTTGAATAAAAATAGATAATGAATCAAAAGCCAAACTATATATATATTATTTTTATTGTTTACAGATAAAATTGAATAAATATTCATAAATTTTGATTCGATTCGTTATCCGTTTTGATTATAAAAAAAATCTGGATATCCGTAACTCTACGAAACAAATCAAATACTAAAATACAATATCCAAAAAAGAAGCAAATCACAAATACCAATATTTTTAGGAACATATATCTAATTTGATATTATATATACATATATGTAAAGAATTATATATATACATTATATATATTATACTTTATATCAGTTTTACAATATTTTTATGAATTAAATTTATCATATTAGGTACTAGAATTTAAAAAGTTAAATAATGTTTTATTTTTGTAATAAAATGTTATTATTAAAAAAAAAATTCAATTATTTTTCAAAATTTTATTTTATTTACGGATCAAATCGGATATTCTTTAAAATTCTAATACATTTTGGATATCCGAATCACCGAATATCTAGGTGGCTAAATATCAAATTGACACGAATGCTTCGAAATACCCATATATTCGATCTGTGTCCACTCCTATTTACGGATACAATTTTATTTTCTTTATATGAAAAAATGACTGATGTCAAGGATTTTTTTATTTTAAATTAATTTTAATTTTATCTTTCATGTATTATTTTGAACAAAAATGTCATTTAATATTAATTAACAATATATTTTGTCAAATATTTTTATATACTTTTTACATACACGTACATGTGCATCTTGATGTGAGCACTTTGTAACTAAGTATTCACCACAACTGAAGTATTTAATTTTTTTGAAAGTTGAAATATTTTTTCTTAATGCGTCTTTCACTACCGACCAAATTGTAGTGAAATGATTTGTATTAATAATTTTCTTTTCTTTTTCTTAAACTATTTTATGTGTAGAAACTATAATATGAAACTATAATACTTATGAAACTATTGGTTCGACATGACGAATTTCTAAAATTCATAACATGAAAATAAACAAATAATATTAATTTTTGGTTTTTACCTGAATAAACTAAAAAATCAAACATTTTAACCGAATAAACTAAAATGAATATTAATTTAAAATAATAGTTATATCGTAGAAGATTAAAAACCAAAAAACCAGATTAAACAGATTTAATGTCTTTTTATTAAAAATAACGAAACTAATAACCGCGGATTATTACTGTCAGTATTATAGCAACATTATTGGACAATATCTCCAAATAAGTATTTGCCAAGTTTTATATTAATATTATATTGTAGTTTTGTTGAAAAGTTAATTTTTATTTTATTTATTTAATTTGAACCATTTAAACATGGACATTTAGCTTATCCTCTTTTAAAAACATCTTTGTAGAAATACTTTTTTTCTTTATTTCTCCAACTTTTTGTTTTTTGTAATCCTTGGCATTAGTGAGATACTTGTTGTCTTGATACTACTAATGGAACTGTTCTTATATTGTCTATACTTTGGATCTATATGTATCAAAGTCTATATTATCTAAATTTGATGTTACTTATATACTAAATAATCTTTGTGTAAGCATCTAATTTGCATTTATTTATAATATTATCTAAATTTAAATTTGCATAATGCATATTGTTGTGAGAAATAAAGTAAATAGACAGAAGTGAAAATTTGACAAATTGGAAGAATAAAATAAACTATATGATCAAGATCAAGAATCATATCAAATCGTAACATATAAAGTTAATTTATTTGATAGTGTACACACACTACCGTGGCCTCGCCAATTTGCTTTCATGAATCACACCCCACTTGTATATCTTCTATTTTATCAAATGCATAATAGGAGAGAAACATAAATCGACTTGTCGTACTCTAATGGTTCTGATAAATAATGTTAACTATCATCTTATATACGTCAACCGAATTATCACCGGCACTGACCCCACCCATGCCATTATTGCACATCTTTACAATTAATGTAGCTATCATCCAATATTCCAATATATTAACCAACTAGATTAAGATCCGCGCCTTGCGCGAAATAAACATTATATATATAAATGATTTTATGTATTATATGTTCTTACATGTTATGAAATAATAAATATATAATGAATAATTAAAAGTCAGTAGCTATTATATATATAATTAAATTGATGCGAACATATAAATCAATTTTATTAATCCAAACAATTTTTTAAAAAATTTGATAGGATATGTAGTTAAATTTAAATGATATTAACATACATGGTATATTTTTAATATTAATGTCTATTAAATGATGTTTTCTACTCATATGTTTTTCTTATCATGTGTATCTTTAATAGCAAAAACTTTAAATTACTGATAACAAAATTTTCATTGTGGGATTAATAATTTTAGTAATTTATAATTTTAAAAAATTTATCAATGTTAGTTCAAAACTTTTATCAAAAAAAATTATTCAAAGTAAATTTTGAAATTAAAATATTTATTTATTCAATATGGTTTATAGTTTAATTTAGAATGATATATATACATATATATTTTAAATCTTAATGATTAATTAAATTAGAATTTTATTTATATGATTTTGTAATCATTTGTATTTTGTCAT
>NC_027750.1:26089399-26091511 GCF_000695525.1 Brassica oleracea var. oleracea
CATTAATAATGAATTTATGGTTAGTTTAATAAAAAGCTTATAATATAATTAGATGGACCAATATATTTCTCTAATAATTCTAAGAATCATCCTATTGATGACATGTGGCTACAAAAGAAGTTGTAATGTTTCACGAATAATATATGGGGGATAATTGAAACTTGTTTTTTCGTTAGTAAAGTATAAAGTGATCTATAAACTATAGAGATTCCAGCATAATTAATTCGGCATTATTGTTAAGTTTCAAATTAAGAAGACGCCATGTTTCATCATACCCTTTAATATATACAAAAGGGTCAACGATAAATGTTCAAACGAATCAGTCTACCCAAGAGCCAATTTTCTAACACTCTTAAAAATTCACAAAACTTTGTATTCTTGTTAAAAGTTGTATAATACATTTCGGTGTATTCCATAAAATTTTACAGGACAAACTCTAATATCTAATTTTAGAATTTTATATTGTTGTTTTATAACTAAGGATATTTTAGTAAATTTTGGTTTATTCATTTAGTTTTGGTATATATAGGCTTCAAATGTTTTAATCCATTTCGCAATGCAACGCAGTTAACAGTAACAATTTTTTTTATATATACCATATATTTATACATTTTTATAACTGTTAGAACCATACCGCAGTTGTATCGCTTATCCCGCACCGTTCGATCCATCGTTACTATTCGGAGCCATAAAATGAAACTCTAACATTTCGATAGTTTGAAACGACTTGTATTTCTTATAGTTTGAAACGTCAGGGATATGATTAAGTGGAAGAAAATGAATCTCATTAAACTTTCCGAGTCCCGACAGATAGACAAAAACCCACGTCTTTGACCAAAAAAAAAAAAAAGACAAAAACCCACGTCGCGATAACAAATCACAAACTTGGTTGACTTTACATATTATAATGACGTATTGAGTGATTTGAACTCTCGAGCTCGAATATTCCATTGATAAGGCATGAGAGAGTACAGAACCTTAATGTATTA
The DNA here is from genome assembly GCF_000695525.1 of Brassica oleracea var. oleracea. Taxonomy (NCBI): domain Eukaryota; kingdom Viridiplantae; phylum Streptophyta; class Magnoliopsida; order Brassicales; family Brassicaceae; genus Brassica; species Brassica oleracea. The sequence goes on from NC_027750.1 coordinate 26,090,389, forward strand.
GTTGTCCATCTTGAACATGCCATTTATTGAAGAGTAATGATTAGTCTACCGATTTACTTCTAAAAATAACAGAAAAAAATCTTATGAAACTTAATACTTTTTAAAAGTCAACTAGAATGGTCTGGAAGTTAAGAGTCAGAGATTTATGCATCTTCGAGTTTAGACAAAATGCATGCACGAGCTCATACGATCATGTTTTCTGTTTTTTACTAAGTCCTGTTTTCTGTTTTTATAAGCTAAAAATCAATTATTTTCTGTTTTACCAAAGCTAATAATTAACCCCAAAAACAAAAGCTAAGATTAATACTAACTCTAATTCCATAGCTTGTGTTACACTAACATTTTACAACCAGGAAATCAAGATCCGCAATGAAGAAACTTTTTGAAAAGCCCTTGAGAAATCAAAATCCATTAGGTCTTGATGCAGTAAAACTGATTTTCAAAATTAATGCTTTATAATTCGAATACAGATGGTCAAATTAATGCTTTTACTTAATTTTGCAGTATATATTTCCAAATTTCTAACGATCAATACAAATCATACAGAATTACAAATTACCAAATTAAGTGACGGTCTGTAGTCGTCTATCATATGAAATGGAATGGAACCAATGAAAATAGGGAAAATTGCCAAATATGACTCACAACTTGATTTCAAACAGAAAGGTTAACCCAAACTTGAAACAAATGCAAAAGTAACCTAAAAGGCTAATGAAATTATAACCAACCCCTTGTGAACATACAAAAAAACCGAAATTTTTTTACGTTTCTAACCCCCGTAAGTCGTCTGCCTAGACGACTTTCCAGTAAGTCGTCCAGACGACTTACCAGAAAGTCGTCCAGACGACTTATCTGGACTAGTTTTACTTAGAAATAATTTAAATTTTTGTAAAATATATTTTGATAACCGAAAAATTGAAATCATGCAATTAACATATGTTTTAAGAGATATAAATTAAGATATAACAAAAGTTAATTGTTTTCAACATAGATGAGTGAAAGTAGTGAGTCATGATATTCTTTGGTTTAGGTTTTGCCAACATATGTTGTAGTATTGTATGTGTTCTTAGGGTTAGATTTTGGAATGCATAAATGTTTTTTTGAAAACTTTAAAATTTACCTA